>NC_134568.1:278401511-278701511 GCF_050947875.1 Dermacentor variabilis
ACGCTTCCATAGTCCGCCGCATTACGCAACTCTACCCGATTTTCCCTTTCATTAGGTCACTGTAGTTAGAAGCATGGGGCACCCAGAGAGGCGCCGATTAGCCTTTTCATATACATTATCTCGCCCTGCAGATGAAATCATTTCGCGGGCTCGAGGGGAAGGGAGCAGGCCACTGCCGTCTCTGCCCTTTCACTTCTCATGGCACTGCTTCCCCATTTCACCTTCTCTGCAGGTACCACGTGTTCGCCAAGGCAGAGCCAATGCGCTACGGTGCGCGGTCTAACGGCACAAATATACCGAACACCGTGTATGTGACGAGGTTCCACAACGAGCAGCCTTCGCATTCTCAGAAGGTCGTCATAAAGCGCAAAACGCGCCGAGAGAAGCACGCCTCCTGGCAGTCTACAAAATCCATCCACCTCGATGTCAACGTCAGGACGTCGCTTTCTCTGTCTGGAATCTTCAACTTCAGAGCCGGCCTCGACTACAGCTACGACCTGACGAGTGCCGAGAGCCACGTGGAAAAGGAAGTCGTGGAGTTTGAAATCGAAAAAGAGATAACCATTCCTCCTCGCACTATAGTGGAAGTAGAATGGATAATCACTGAATCTGTTCAGGTACGTACCCTCGCGTGCTCGGGCAGTGCATTGCAAAGGCTCCTTCCTCCTCTCCTGGCAAACTCCGTCTCTCAACGCGTAGCTAAAACGTAAACGCTGCGTACGGCTAAACCCGAAAACGCAGCAGTATGGAACGGACGCGCTCTTTTATTGACAGCGGTCACAACCACAGACGACATCAAAAATCGTGCAGAGGATATATTGGTACACAAAGGAGCCGGTGGCGCCATATACACTGTTCTCTGCATATAGCCCCCAAAGCTTCATTCGTAAAATATCTCGGGAAGAAGTGCTCGTATCTCTACACCGTGAAAACAATGGAGCGCCGTAAACTCTTTTATGCAGTAGGAAGCGCTTGTATTATAACTCTATTTTCGAGAGTTCTCGTATTTCCCGACGGTACACGTGTGCTTGTGCCGGATCAGAGTGAACGCTGAAAGCGAGCGAGTTGGTAAGGTCTGTTTCATGGTTCGGGAAAAAGAAAAACAGAGGCACAGAAAACGCAGCCGCAAGAAAAACGCAAAATATAAAACGCCACACGGGGCCGCCGACTAAGAATTGAAAAGTCGCACTGTAGCCGAAAGGATGAAAAAAAAAATTGCCACGGTGGAACGCAGTTAAACCAAGTTTGTCGAGCGATAGCACGGTTTTGCTTGCTTTCGGAAAGGACGCAGACGCTGCTCGGCGCGGCAGCAGCAGCGAGCGAATTGACTTTCATGCTGTGTCTCGCTTCAACGTGAACTAAGCGTCGAAAGCACAGCGCATGCGAAGCTACCAGCACTCGGCGCACTTTGTACACATCGCTTTCAAGATTATGGGCGCCCACGCGGCGTACGCAGCAGCCACCGGTAGTGACAGGCTATGTCCCACTTTGACCTTGGCTGAGCTTTGAGCCTGGATGAGCAAAGGCAAGTTTGGTCACTTACCGACTATACGTACTCCCTGTGGCAGGATGGACAAACGGGCTGGTTAGTTGACGTTCAGTCTTAAGAACTCCCTAAAGCGCTGCGAAAAGACGAGACACGTCATTTCTTGCGTCTCGTCTTTTCGTTACGCTTTAGGAAGACGAACCTACTCTTGTGTCACGTACGAGTGAGCGCACTCCATCAAAAAGGGCGAGAACTCAGGGAGAGAGAGAGAGAGAAAACAAGGATAAGAAAGGCAGGGAGGCCAACCAGAAGGGTATCCGGTTTGCTACCCTACACTGGGGGTGGGGGAAAGGGGAACAGAAAGAGGAAAAAAGGGAGAGAGTAAGCAATGAGTGCGTGTGGGAGGGACACTATACACAAGGACACTATAAACGAGAACTCAGGAAACGGCATTTAAGTATTGGATAAGCAGTATTTCCCTAAAAAGGGGTTTCCAGTATTTCCGTGCGTACTTGCAAAGATCTAAGCGTAACAATTTTATTTTTGCATGGCGTTCTCTGGGCGTATTTGGCCCTTGCGCCAACAAACTCCATTAATCAGTAAATCACCACTTGGTTATTGAAATTAATTCAAAGGGTTGAAAATCCAATTTCTTCGTATGTACCTACTACGATACTTTTGTTCCGCCCTTATGTAATACCCCGAAAGGGGTCTTTAAGAGATTAATGAACAGTAATGATGGTGATGATGATACATGGGGACAGTGCGTAAAGCTGGGGCAATATTAGACAGGACAATATTTGACGGGACTACTTTCATGTTGTCTCATCTTGTGCCGCCTTTCGCACTGTCCTCAAGTATTCTCTTGAATTCATTAGTCGTGCTTTGGACTTAAATACGGACGTATAATAAGCAGTAAAGAGTAAAGAATGGATTATTTTTCAGAAACATGTACACGCCATTATCCTTATATGTTAACGACCACATCGTACACGGTGTGGTAGATTAGAACCGTATACAGTGCTGTTGAGAAATTGAAGAAAAGCGAAGCAGATAACAGGCACCGAGTGTGAGCGATTCAACCGACTGTGAAGAGTACGAGATGGGCTCAAGTAGAAGCAAACACTATATATGGCAAATTTCTGCGCTGTATTCGCTTTCCAGAAAATTGTCCCTCTCCGCTGCAGTAGTGCGTGATAGTTAAATATCAGCTGTTTGTATACATGAGCGTGCGGCCTCGACCCGTCAGCAACATGCAAACATTTCCTCCAACTCGCCTGTCCAACCCCCTCTTCTCATTGCCCTTTCTTCTCCTCCTCCTCATCTCTCTTCATCAACGGGTCCTCGAAAGGAAAGCACCACGTAACGCATGGGCATTTCTGACACCACTTGGGTGCAGTGAGTAACCAAGAACTTTTGCTCACGTGACTCTGATTTCTTCTCTTTCAGCGCTATCCGTGGAAATCGGACGTTCTGCTGGACGGGTGGTTCGCGCTCTTATTCGAAAAACGCGTGCACAACCACAATCTCTGGTTCCACCCCATCGACGTGATCAAGGACCCTGACCTCAAACTGCACGAACCGTCGGGGGTGGTGTTCACCACCGAAGGAATCGCCGAGGGTGTCAATTTGATCACGAATGATTTGCGAGTCCGACAGTACCCTCTCGTGGCGGGAACTTCGGCATCGGCGAACACGACCACCTACCACCTGAGTGGGAGAGACGTTGTGTCCAGGACAATCAAGGAGACGTCGCTTGCTGGTGCCGAAACTTCGCTCTAAGAGCGAGGACGCAACCGCGTCCGCGACATGTGCTCCACACCTTTATGAGGAAGCTTCAGCTCTGGCCCTCCTAATTCGATCAAGTGCGCGTGAGACGTACGCAGACATTCTCTCATCAGGCAACCGCAGAACCGATTTCAATAAAACGATGAATTTGTTGAATTCAAAGGGACGAGTTCTGGTGACGAAGGATCTTTTGTCTCTTTCTCTTTTTTTTTCTTCTTTATGCTTAATCTAGAACAATATTTCTCTTAGATTAGCCAGGGCCCGATTAGGAAATACGAAGCGCCCCGTTCCTCCACGTCCTGATAAATGGGCCCCTTTCGACGTATCTCATGGGATGGGGCCGGAGCTGCACGACCCAGCACAGCGTTTCTTGCACGGCGTGTATCGAAGAGCGAAGCAGTGAAGAATAAGGCTTTTGACTTATGCTAGTGCACGTGGTCTATATTCGGTTTATAGGTGTAGTATACATCATTTACGAGCAGGGTATACAGCAGTTTAGACCTATGGAATCAGGACATTTCTACTGGGTTGCATAATATAAAGAACTCCGATCCTCTCCTTGGCAGGTCTTCTGGCATAGCTGAAGAATATCAGGTGTGACTAATCTTACTGCCTACAGTTTGCACGCTTACTTGGCTTCGCGGGCTTTCTAAGGCGATAATTAACATCGGGGCAGCGTGCCGAAGCATACTATGATACTGTGAGAGTAATAACGAGCACTTTCATCGTGGCTCCCGTTAAAGCGGGCACGCCGTCCGAAGACACCGAGCCTGAAGCAGCGGTCGGTTAATGTGGGCACAAGAGCAGTTCATTAGGAGCACATGTTTAACTATCGCGCGGCGAGTTCTAGCGAATCACGCAACCATGTTTTCATTTGTGCGGTACATTTTTTTTTTGAATAAAGAAAAACTAACCAACGAGAAGCTTAAAAAATGTTTGAAGTTTAATAATCAAGCTTTCAACTTCGTAACACCGTAACAAAAGCAAATTTATTTATTTATTTTCAAATACTGCAGCCCTATTCAGGGATACTGCAGGAGTGGAGTACAACAATACGCAAGAAACAACCACAAAAAAAGGCAGTTGAACTTAATAGATAAAGAGGAACAGCAGTCTTATCACACTAGCGCTTCTACAAAATCAGACAGTGCCAATTCAAGAACAGAACCGGGTATAACGCGTTCCAACAGTCGACAACTCTCGGGAAGTAACTGTGTTTGAACGTGTTAGTGCGCGCAAAGAAAGGCTTTAGGTTGAGGGTGTGACAAGGTCTGGTTGGAAGAGCACTGGCATACGAGATATAATCATCAGCGGATAGTCGACAACATGAGTGAATAATTCAATGTAATAGTTTCATGGAATCTATATGCCGCCTTGTGCGTAGAAGGGATAAATTCAGGGAATTCATTGCGGATGAGCGCGAAAAGTCACGATCGTAGCGATGACAAATGAAACGAACAGCCTTCCTTTGTACCGATTCAACTCTGTTAATGTCGCAAACTTTATACGGGTTCCAGACGCATGAAGCGTACTCTAACACAGGACGAATGAGTGTTTTATACATTAGTAATTTTGTGTGCTTTGGCGATCTAGATAATGTTCGTCTCAAGTAACCTAATTTTCTTAGTGCTATAGATGTAATGTGATCAATATGCTGAGACCATTGCATGTTTTTGCGTGAAGATAACTCCAAGGCATTTGTACACTTGTGCCCGGGGAAATATTGTGTTACTGAAAGCGCACACGTGCTGTGAAGGAAAATGGCTGTTTGTAAATGACACTGCTACGGTTTTTTGAAAGTTAATGCGCATGTGCCAGTCCGTACACCAGGTGCAAAATCTGTTGAAGGAATACTGAAGGCGTGATCACTAGGAGAAGAAATTACCTGGTATAGCACACAGTCGTCTGCATAAGGACGGACTATTGACTTAATATTGTTAGGAAGGTCATTTATAAATATTAAAAATAACAAGGGTCCCACAACAGAGCCTTGTGGAACACCTGATGTTACATTTACAGTTGAGGACGAAGTGGAATTAAATGAAACGAAATGAGAGCGAGAGTTAAGAAAGCTAGCTATCCAGTCAATCAGTCGAGGATTATTTAAAATTACGCTTAGCTTACTTAGTAGCTTGTTGTGTATAACCGTGTCGAAAGCTTTGGAAAAGTCTACAAATAACGCATAAATTTTATTGCCAATATCAAGATCTTTAGTAAAGTCATGTGAAAATTCCACCAGTTGTGTTGTTATGCTGAAACCACGACGAAATCCATGTTGTATGTTAGAGAGAATTTTATTCGATTCAAGGTATTCTGTTATATGCTTGTGTATGATATGTTCTAGTAGCTTTCCGAAATTGGAGGTAAGTGATATAGGTCTATAGTTAAAAAAAATTGCTTTTCCCCAGATTTATGCAGAGACAGGACCTTGGCTAGCTTCCAAGACTGGGGGACGATGTCTGAAGTCAAGGATTTGTGAAAGATGACCGCCAAATAAGGTGAACACCAGAGAGAATATCTTACTAGAAAGATGTTCGGAATATTGTCAGGACCAGTGTGCTTCTTTGTGTCGAATTGAGAATCAAGTTTAGAATGCCGTTTTCACTTATTACCACATCGCCGATAGAGAGCTCAGGATTAGTATTTGTGAACAGTGGGAGAGAGTTATTGTCATGCGTGAAGACCGATTGGAAACGGACATTAAATGCATTAGCTATATCGGACTTATCGCAATATCGCACTTCTCTAAACAGCATCTATTAGTGCGTTTAAAAGCGGAAAAAATGTACGGTCTACGCAACTTCTTTTTTACTTTGCTAATTTTTCTGTTCACAGAACTTCATTATAGGTCTTGCTGTATAACAGCTTCATTATCTGGCTATCTGCAGACATTATTTTCTTTTTGTAAGAGAAAGCAAGAAGCAAACACAAGAACACAAACCGTGTCTCTGCGGGCACTGGCGCAAAAACAAAAACAGTCCAGTACCTGGGACGGTCGTCCGTCAAACAAGAGTGAGGGAGTCCATACAAAGCATAACATATATACATAACATCAGCCATATTTACGCATCATCCTAATCCTGAAAAGGACAAAGCGGCGGCAACTTCAATCGTAAGAAAAGAAGCACAATGATGAGTAGACAAAACACGTAATGCCACTCATTGTTGATGTCATAGAATCAAGCAAGAAAGAAGAAAAAAAAGGAAATTCTGCTTTAAGTAGCGCTGTACTGTTTATTATTGGTTTTCCGCGCCCTATAATTTTTATCTGTAAGTGATGAAACTTCCAAATCGTAAATTCATCTCTTCCTCTTTGTCCGCTTCTATACTACCCACTGGCCAATCCCGCGCTGTGGGTATGCGCCACGAACATTCAGGACGACAACGACGATAAGAACAACTAGCCGCAAAATTACAAGCCCAACAATAATTCAGTGAAAATAACTTGCTCATGTCACAGATTGCATGCGTCGTCGACGCCCTGTTTTGATCGTTGCTATATATACAGGGTGTTTCAGCTAACATTAGCCAGAGTTCAAAAATATGCCCCGATGCACTCTATAAGACGACGCGACCAAATGCATGTTGCTCACTTTTGTATGTAATGTGTCACGCTACTTTTGTATTTTGCTTGGTTAGATAATTAGTCAATATTAATTAACGAACTTCTGAAACAACGAAGCTAGGAAAAAAATTCCAATTAGAAAGTTGCAGAGCGCCTAGAAAAACGTCTGATTAGACAGTTTTTAACTTTCTATCTATTAGGCATTAGTGTTTTTTTCCGCTTACTGCACATGCCCTCGAAATAAAAAAAAACACAGCACGTGATGTGTGTGCGTGTGCGTGCGTGCGCGCGCGCGTACAGTACACGGGCGCTTTTAGCATTTCGCCCCAGCCTCTCTCGAAACGCGGCCGCCGCGGCTGGGATTTCAGCCCGCGAACTCTTGCTTAGCAGCGCAACGCCAAAGCCACCAAGTGATCACGGCGAGTGTTTTTTTGCAGATGAACCGCAGCATATATATTCCCGCCTGCTATCTACAACCTTCAGTTGTCTAAATATTGTTCAGAAATTGTGAGAACCGGCAAGTGCCTGCAGCAATGAGCCATTCTTAGCCAGCGTATATTACAAATTAAATTATGTAGAGAGGAAAACGTTGTAGAGAGGAAAACTTGATGAGTCATAGCCCAAGCCCGGGTCAGCAGGTAGTGGAAGGAAGCGCAGAGGCTTAAATCCAGACGCAGGAGCTGAACGTGGGCCAGAAGAAACCACACAAACTACAAAAGTAACCTTCGCTCTCTTATGCTTGCGTCACTTGCTCAATGAGTATGTACCATATTTGTACTGTCTCACACGTTGTTCTTTTTTCTCACGCGCTCTAGTGTTTATATGACAGATAACATACACAGCTTCAAAACTCCTACGAGAGTTATAGGACACCACCTTTATACCTTACCCAATGTACCCAGTGTACTCCATGTGATCAGGTCATCCTCATCGCCGCCTTCACGAACTCGACCCAGAGAAGAAAATACGGGTATCACCCACTATGAAAAGGTGCAATGAAAGCTTGCTGCACAGATTACAATTACGTGTGGCCTTCACCCGGCGCTACCTGTATCTTATCGGCTGGACGGACACACGCTAAAGTGGGGCACAAAAAGGAAACAGAAAGGCCGGACGGAAAGTCCGAATTGTGAGGAGAGCGGTATTCCTGAGACGACAGAACACCTCTTGTACACCTTCCCGCGATTTGATGTACAGAGAAAATCGCTGACAGACATCCTGTCGAAATTTGTCGTTGCACCATTGACTGAAAAGGTTCTATTGGGACCATCGCCTGATCCTCGTCATCAGCCTGATAGTGTGAAGGCTCTCAACAAAGTTTTGTATGAGAGCAGAATGGACAAGAGACTTTGAAGAGTCTTGGAGCGTGCAAGATTTTTCCCACCATCTTCGTCCTCATAATCAATGTCTTCTCTATTCTTTCTTTCTACATCCCTTCCCCTTCCCTGCCAACGCCGAGTAGCAGGTCAGAACATTGATTCAGGCCGACCTCTCAGCTTTTCTCTCATGATACCTCTTTCTCTCTCTCCATGTGATAAATAAATAACTTGAACTTGAACAAAAGATCCGCATTATGTCGGGGGCGCCAACCACGCACTCTTCCGGGCCCATGCGTCTGCGAGAAGTACAAAGTTGAGCAAGACTGTACTGTGCGGCCGCGAAGCTTCCCGGGAAAGCCGCCGTAGATAAATAGCGACCGTGGAAGAAATTGCACAAATCACTGTGATGGACGCCGCACTGGAGGGCTACGGATTAATTTCGGCCACGTGGTGGTCCTTTAAGGTGCGCCTAAATCGAAGTACGGAAGCATTTTAATGCTATTAGTATTCTCTGGGAGTGAGTGAGAAAACTTTATTTCGAATCAGAACGATTTATTTCCGGCAGTCCTCTAGGAACTTCACCCAGTTTTCTGTATGTGTGTCCGCGCCTAACCTTTTTCACGCCAACATGGGATGCCGGATATGTGACACTGAGTGTGCGCTGCTCTTCAATGAACCTCTTCAACGCCAACTTGGGTCGCTGAGTATGTGGCACAGGGTAAATGCTGCTTTTTAAAAAAATCATGATATAAAACCTGTATCATCACGAATTTCCCACCCATCAAATATATATCGCTAATTGCATTAAACTTGCCAATCATTTTTTTAATGTTTTTTGGCGCCGCCATTTCCTTTTTTCAACCCGCCCGCATCCGAACGTGGCCGCCGCGGCCGGGAATCAGACCCTCGACCTCGTGACCTGCAGCAGAACGCTGAGTCACCACAGTTGGTATGTATACCTTTCATTCTACAAGGAGAGATCTACAAAACTGGTTTTTCTACCCAACATTGCTATTTGCCCAGGAGGGCTTCGGTAAACAAGGCAGCCAGGGGCGGCTTGCACGTGCGTTTAATAACGAAAATAACGAATTTAAGAACGCGTTCTAGTGTGGAATCTGAGTTGTCTAGGAAACATCAAGAACACGTTCTCAAGTTCGTTATTATTTTCGTTATTAAATATTCGTGGAAGCCGCCCCAGGGGACTTGAGCCAAAAAGTGCATTCGGCTTTTTGCTTTTAATTGAAAATTACCACAAGCCTGTCTGGCGTTTGCGAAGTAATTTAGCAATGCCAACTGTAATGACACTGCTCAGAATTCATACGACATAATCATATAAGCTGTCAGCACACTTTAGAATCTCAGTTCACTCTAATCATGCAACAAATATTTTTCCGTGAGATCTGTCTGCGTTCCTGAACGCATACAGTTGATTGGTTCGCGCTGGCCAGGCTTACACCTTCCACAATGTTTTTACGTACATCTCTGTTGATTCTAAGTGCGTTCATCTGCTTCACTGTCATGTGCTGGCTCTTCAGCTCCAAATGCAGAGCACAAATCACGTGCCTATAACAGCTTCAAAAATGATGCAAGCCGTGTGCCTATTACATACACCATAATCTTTAGGTCGGTACGAGTGCTAAGCTGTGGAGCAACCGCAGCGCAAGCCAATGAAAAAAAAAAGATTTAAAAAATGGTACATATGCTATTTTCCAGTTTATGTCGGATTTTCTACTAAGCACGCGCCTCCTCATCGCTTCTTCAGATGACAATTCATGTTGCGTTTCTTATTGCATAACATGAGCTGACTTAACAAAATGTATGTTTCTGATGCTGCTAGTCCCAGTCGCCTTACCTTGCACTAATAGTTTGGTTTGGAGTGCATCCTGCTACGCGCGGCGGCCCAGTAAGAAGCTTGGAGTGCTCGTCTGGAACCCAGCTTTGTCAAGCTTTGTCAAGTACGCCTAGCAAAAGCAAACGTGACATTGAACAAAGGGAAACGCTTGTTTGGGTTTAAGCCCGTACGTTTTTTGGGCCATATTTTTTAATGAAAATGACATTCATCCTGATCGGACTAAGATCAACGCTATCCGAGATTTGAAGCCACCCAAAAACGTAACTGAGCTACAATGCCTCCTAGGCATGGCCAATCATTTGGGACGCTTCCTGCCACATTTAGCTGAGGTCACTGCTCCTATACGCTTTCTTTTGCACAAAGATAGAGACTGGCTTTGGGGCTGTGATCAGGAAAAAGCGTTCCAGAACCTCAAATATCTCATTTGTTCAGCACAGTGTATGGCGATGTACGACGCTTCGCTACCAGCAGTTCTTTCTGCTGACGTCTTGTCTTTTGGTCTGGGAGCAGTTTTGTTTCAAAAACAAAAAGATGGAGAACGCGGACCAGTTACGTTCGCGTCTCGTTCGCTAACTAAAACCGAGCGACGCTACTCGCAGATTGAGAATAAGCCCTTGCGCTAACATGGGCAGCGGAAAGGTTTGATGAGTATATGTTCACGTGGTTTGGACTTAGTTTTCGAAACAGACAATAAACCCTTAGTATCATTGTTGGGTCACCTGGCAGTTGATGCTATGCCACCAAGAATTCAACGATTTCGCTTACGGCAGATGCGATACAGTTTTTCTGTTGTATATGTTCCCGGAAAATCGCTCATCACTGCAGACGCTCTCTCACGTTCTCCGTTAGCTCACACAAACCTGTCAAGCTACCTGACGGTCTCTGAAGTTACAGCCTGCTCGAAAGCTTGTTTATTGGGCGTAGAAACAGATCATTTCCTGACAAGGGTGAGAGAGGGTCAAGCGAGCGACGCAGTGTGTAGAAGCCTGCGAAAACTGTGCATTGCAGGTTGGCCGAAGAAACAAAATGTTCCTGGCTATCTTGCACCTTAATGGCAAAATCGAGCATGCATTACGTTGGTGAATGGGCTCTTGCTAAATGGAATGCGCTTTATCATTCCTCAATCTCTTCGAAAAGAAGCACTATGTAAGCTGCATGACGGTCAACAAGGCATCTCACGATGCCGTGGTATAGCTAAAGGTTCCATCTGGTGGCCAGGACTTAGCACTGAAATAGCGTCTTTCGTGAAACAGTGTGGTGTTTGCGCAATGCATGCCCCTGAGAGGATGGAACTAATGGTGGCATCGCCAACACGCTCTTATCCATGGGAAAGAGCCGGTGCAGATCTGTGTCAAATTAACGGACAACCGTATCTTGCCTTAGTAGATCATCTTTCACGCTACCCAGAAGTAGCCATTCTTCCGTTTACACAGTCTGCCACTGTGATACACAGACTAAAAAGCATTTTCGCTAGACATGGTATTCCTGAATGTATGGTGACCGACAATGGTCCCCAGTTTGTGAGCACAGAGTTCGAGCAATTTGCCAAATTATATGGTTTCCGTCATGTTACCTCGAGTCCGAGGCACCCCCAGGGAAACGGAGAAGTGGAGCGTAAGGTACAGACGGTTAAGCATCTCATTTTGAAATCGAATGACCCTTACGTGGCCTTACTAGCTTATAAAGCAACGCCTTGTGTTTTAGGAGTCAGCCCAGCGGAGATCCTAATGAATAGAAGGCTCAGGACTCGAGTCCCAATGCTGCCTCAGCACCGTACTCCGGGACAGTGCTCCCCGAAAAAGACGGTGAATAATGATCGGAAGGTCAGGAAGAGGCAGAGCCGCTACTTTAACCGACATCTAAACATCTCCCCATGCTGGAAACAGGCGATGTGGTGTGGGTGACTGACCTCCGTACAAAAGATACCGTGCTCGAAGCAGCGCCACAACCACGTTCGTACCGTATTCAGACGGAGAACGGGGTCGAAGTTCGGCGAAATAGGCGGATGCTTAACCGTCTCCCGAAAGATAAGATAAACAGTGGAAGTTACGAGTTTCCAGATAGTCAGGAACAGCCCAGCAGTGTTCCTTGGAATACTAGAACAGGCGGAAAAAGGAACGAATCCTGGGTGCGCCTGACTCAAAAGGAAACAAACGCTAACAATTCCCAGACTAAGATTGTGACGACTACTAGGTCCGGTAGAGTAGTTCGAAAACCCACCAGGCTGGGCGTAGACGAGTGATGTATGAAGTGATTTCGTTTTTGTGGTCCTTTGTTGGTGTGTATCCAACCTGCCGGCCCCCATGTATACTTGTATAAATGCTTGAAAAGGGGGATGTGTTGGAGTCAGTTATGTGTTCTGTTATGTACGCGCGACACCACGAGAGAGGTGGCGCCAACAGCATCTCTGTCTGCACAGTGGATCATGTGATGCGCGAAGCTTATAAAGAGGCGTTCGCTGAATAAAAGGGGCTCCTCGATCACCCGAAAGACAGCGTCCTGACTGCGTTCTTGGGACACGGGGTCTCATCGCGACAATACGCACTTTAATTATTCAAGCATGTGTACTAGTAGCGCCGCTTGACATTCCCCTTTTAAAGTAACGTAAACGTGGGACTCGTCGAAGCCCTTATAGCATATATAAGAGGGGTGGACAATAGCTTGCTTCCTTGGGCAGTTGCTTTAAATGTTCTTCATTTAATAACACTCTGACACCGAGCGCAGACACACAACTACCTTGGCTCGTTGACGTTGTCGATGCAGAGCCTGCAGAAGTTAGTGGTATCGTTATACGGACGTCGTCGACGTACGTATGGGGAGCAGGTGTACCTTCTTCTTCTTTTTAATCCCGTGGCACACACAAACAGCGGGAAATTAGCCAAGCAGACAAGTAAAGTTTCTAATGTGCTTTCTCCTCTTTAAACACAGCTAGCTTTCACACTGCAAATACACAACCACATTCGTGGATAGCGGTGGCTTTTTCCGCAGTGTTTCAGACAACAAAGTCGGCGCCTGTAAGCCACGTCGTCTTTTTAGTACGCCACCATCATTATTCCGCACCTCGCGCGCCATAGCAATTAACGCTCGCACACGCGGACACTAAAAACCGCGCCCCATCTATCAAGTGCGCCAGAAGACGATGACGACCCAGCACATGCTACACGAAGTTAACTTATAAGTTTCTCAAACTTTTCTTTTTTCGTCTCTTCATACCACCAACTTGTTGGCCTACCCTGAGTTTGCGTCGCTTCACTTAAATAATAATAACAGAGGCCAATTGCAAGGCACCATGCAGAGATGGTTTGAGAGGATTACCGACAGCAACATAGCAAACTGTTTTTGTTTGTTTCTTTCTTTTTCTAACCATTGGAGCCCCAGTCAAAGAGCTGTTTTACTCTTTGCCAAGCAAATTGCAGGTACCAGAGGAGACCGTTTAAGAACGTATACGCTTCCGCTTTCCCAAAGGAAAAGAGAAACTGCTGCAAATTACCACATCGGCGCCGCGCAGGAAATTACGCTGATCCCATGCGGTCATTGCGCAATGAAACAGGAGCGCATCACTGAAAGAAGGAGCACGTCATCACGTGCTCGTAGACCGCAGGTGCAGTGAAGGACGAAGTGCCAAGCGTCTCGCGAGCGCATGACACGCGGATCGAACGCGACCGGCGAATACCGGCCAGAGGCGCGTGGGCTCCCGGACGTTCCAGACGCGTTCTCGAGCCCAGCTCGATCAGCGGTGGTCTGCCGGCGTCCAGCTCCCAGGAACGTAGCTGCTGCCCGAGGGATGGCGACGCTCTCGGTTGTGCTGCTCTTGGCGGTTGCGGCGGCGATTCCGCTGGCGGCTGTCGCCGATGCGCCCATAGCTGCGCAGTACGTCGGCAGGCCCAAACCCGACAGCGGTGCAGGGGAACAGCAGGTCGGGCTGCCGCAGGTTGGCAAGGCTCCTGGCCTCGGGCAACAGCAGGTCGGGCTGTCGCAGGCTGACCAGGCTCCCGCTGTCGGGCTGCAGCAGGGCGCGCTGCCGCCCGCTGACGGGGCTCCCGGAACCCTAACGGGCGTCTATCCTGGCGGTAAGCGGCACAGCGCGGCCAGTTTGCGAGCCCTGGCAGCGCAGAAGGTTCGTGGCGGAAGGCGGGATGACTACGAGGAGGAATATGACGACGACGACGACGAAATCATGGACGTCTCGGGCGCAGCGCGCCTCAAGAAGGACGACTTGGAGAAGTTGCAGCCTTTCCTTAAGGACATCGAGAAGCTCTACTCGCGCGGCTTCCGGCGCTCGCACGTGATGCGCAGTAAGAAGACTCGCGACGGCTGGCTTAGCATGGTTCACATGCAGCGTCACGAAGACCAACTCATGGCCGGCGAAGCGATGGACAAGAACGCTACCGTGGGCGGCGAAGCGCAGCCGTTCGTCGTCGTCGCAGGTCGCAAGCCAGTAAACATTTCAGCTCTGCCCTACCTACTCAAGCAGCCCACGCTGACTGTACAAACGAGGGATCTGAACCGTGACGACAAGGTGGCCTTTTACATGTCTGTGTCATTCGAAGACCAAGTAGCGTTCCATTGGTACCTGAACGGCCGCCTGCTCGAGGAGTACGACAGCATGCAGATCTTGGACATGAACGCGCCCATAGAAGCTGGAAACAAGAGCACCCGCTCTCGCGTCTCGCAGATCGAGATAGAGCATCTTCTGAAGCTACCTACCAGCACTGGCAAGTACGAAATCAACTGCACCGCCACTGTCGACTACACGCAATACAGCCTCAAGTACGTCATCGAGCCGCAGTTAACAGACGATTGCCCCCCAGCAAACTGCTACGATCGTCACGCTATCTGCCGGAACGGCAAGTGCGTCTGCGATTCGCCTTACCCGGTCAGGCTAAGCTCCGTACACACTACTTGCCGCACCGAATCGTTCCTGGAGACTCCCTGCCACCACCACGAGCAATGCCAGTACACCACCAACAACAGCGAGTGTCTTGAGCAAGGCTGGTGCGCCTGCAAAACGAGCTTTGGACGGACGCCGCAGCACGTATGCGTCAAGAAGACTGGCGTCAACTCTCGCTGCGATAGCGACGGCCAGTGCGCCGTCTACAACGCCACCTGCATCCTGAGCCACTGCACCTGCAACTCCGACTCCATGGAAGAGAATGATCATTGCGTCGTCGTCAGCCGCTCCGTGAACCGACTGCACTCCAGCTCTACTGTCGTCCAGCCACGCTGGGCCGCTCTGGGTCTCGCGGGCGCCTTCACCATCGGAAACTTCCGCAAGCTGCTCGTCTCGTGAGCCTACGCCGCAAAGCACAAAATAAATTCATTTTTCAGGCACTCTGCGCTTTGGATGGCTTCTTTCTTTTCTTTCTTACGCCACGTCTCTTGTAGTTATCTCCGTGGAACAATATTACCTGGCGGTTACCCTTGGACACGGCCAAATATGTTCACGCGACTTTATTACGAAATGACTATCCTTCTAGGAGCGTTGCTAAGGATCTTGAATCCGCTGCTCAACAGTGAAATGACGGGCGGAGACGGGCGGCGATAAGGCAGCAGTGTCTCATGCCGACGTCCGTTCGTTGAGAGAAGAACCTATATATGACGCCAAAGGGGTTAAGAAGACTGGCGTAAAATTTCTGCGACGAAAAGCCTAAGAAGGAAAGGCTGGGAAAAGTCTGGGGCCCCACGGCAACCTATCACGGGGGATCGACCATGAATCGGGCGGTACGTAGAAAGGAGAAAGTTTAGCAAAATAAGGAGAATATATTACATGGATAATAATTGTTAATATAAATTTTAGGGCTATATTATAGAATAGGTGCTATTAGTATATTTGGTACTTGCGATGAGGAAAAAAAGAAAAACACAGCGAAAATTAACACGGTAGTTGTTTCAATTACAAAATTAAATATGGCATAACCTACGTTCCTACTGCAGATCCTATACTCCGTTTAAAACACCAGGAGCTACGCAAGAAGTGCGGTGACGAAAATTTATCACTCCGCGCGTTCCGTCCACGCTTCGTTGCACGTCAACGTCGTTTGCTCGCGCGATCGTGCACGTGACGCTTCCGCGACGGGCTGCCGGCAACCCGGTACAGAGAACAGTTCCGCACAGTTGCGAACAAGGACATCGGACTATTTCTAAGTGCGGACGCAGTCACTGCTAGAAGTTTCTCTGGCCTCCACAGCGTTGCACCTGATATGTGAACAGTGCCGACGCCCCAAGAGAGAGTATAACAGGACGCGTAATGCCTAGTCTAAGACGACGAAGGGGACCTTCCAGAAGTCTTCCTTGCAGATTAAACCTGCGACATTCGATTATGAAATGTTCCATAGTTTCCGGTTCACTGCAACGACATTGAGTGGAAAGAGCCAAACCAGACTTGTGGAAATAATTAAAGCAAGCATTGGTATGAGCAACCCTTTCTGATAAACAAAACTTTAAATTTTCCATCGCAACACCGTCTGCTTTGCCAAGGGAATATAAGATGCTGAAAATCTGTGTTACTTAATACATATGACTTGGTGTGCAGCTCATGAACAGAATTTCTTTTAGATGTTGCAGCAGTGATATATGCCGAACGTCATAGAATTCTCATTACCGGGCCTTTAAGCTCAGATCCGTGTGAGGCGCCCTTTCACGTGATGGTATGTCGACTGCCATGGGGCGCGGGGCCTTTAGATTTGATCTAATGCACAACAAAATTTCGTGGCATAGATTCCTCTTTGTTCAACACCAACAAAATAATGCGCTTTCTTAGAACAGACACGTCAACATGACTTCGCTGCAACTAAGTTACAAAACGGACCTTTGGATATGTGTTCCACACAGGTTTATACATTCCTACAGACAACAGCCCTGCCCTACGTCCAGCGCCGTCTGTGCTTCTAGAAACCGCTGCATCACCTCGACGAACCGAGGTCCAGCCACGGGGGCCCCACTCGCCGCAGTTCCTTCCAGCGACGCTGTGACCCACCGGCCGGCCACTGCCGAGCCTATGCGCAGCGCACATCGCAGCGGCGCTACGCTAACCTTAGTAGCGCGGCTAGAACCACGACCACCGCCGCCGGGGAGTGGCGCACTCCTCTGCCGTACGGCAGTTTGTTTCCTTCCAAGTGTTCGGCCAAGTTCACGCAGCGATCATTAAGCTCCTTCTTGTGGCTAAAGCAGGTGCAGTGGTTTAGGATGCACGTGGCATCGTAATCGGCACACTCCTCTTCCGAGTTGCAACGCGAACGCGCGCCGACTTTTGGCACACACTTGTGGTCCTCAGTGCGACCGTAGCCCTTGAGGCAGGCACACCAGCCTCGGCTGGTGCACTCGCTGTGCTCCGTGGTGTTTAAGCACTGCTCGTCATACATGCAGGGCGTCTCCAGGTAGGCTTCGCTGCGGCAGGTCACATGCTTCGACAGGAGTCGTACCTTGTAGTAGCCCTCGCAGACACACAACGCGTCCCTGCAGATGCCCATCCGTTCGGCGCACTCCGTGCCGGGTTCCTGGCACGCGTCGCTCAGCGGCACAGTCACGTCCACGTGCACCGTGGCTAGGTCGTAGTCAGTGAGAGTGGTGCAGTTGAACGTGTACACCCCAGTCACGGTTGGCAACCGCGTCAAGCTCTTGATGAGAACGCTGGAAACGCGTCCCTCTGGCACCGTCTCCTCAGATAGCGAGTCGTAGTCTTCCAGTGGTTTGCCATTTAGTGTCCAGAATATGGACACTTGGGACTGATACGCGACGCTACAGTACAGCTGTAAGCCCTTGCCGAGGTGTACGTCGTAAATGTGCGGCTTGCCTGGAAAGGAAAATAGAATTCAGGCTCTGCACAGGTGCATTTTCTATATACTATACAATCCCTATATACGCGTATACTATATTATATGTATACAGTTGCAAACCGAGCACAACTTCCATTCGTGGCTTTTAATTAAAGGGCAGAATTTCCTGGCTTCGAATTTAATCTCGTGTACACCGCAGTTAAGTATGGACGTGCAATCAGTAGGTCAGTAAGACATTTATTTTTCTGCTTCGAGCGAAATGTAACCCAAATGTAAAACTGATCCCGAGAGAAAGCAAGTACTCGCTTGTATTTGGAATCCCTCATGTCACCATCCAGCCATAAATAAGCAGGAGGTTGTCACCATACGTCTGTTCAATACACATACCGATTATAGAAACCTTCACAAAAGCGTCTGTAACTGTACCTTGAAAGTCGACTGCTCCAATTTGGCATAATATTGAGAATTTCAAAGCTTCCTCTCGTCAAAACTTATCTCACTGAAAAAACCTAGACAGTGGTAATCCAAAGACTGAGCTATTTCTAGGACATTAAAAATAACTACAATGCCACGTGTAAAATTTGCATTTAATGGTACGTTACACGACTATACGAGCGCAGCAGCCGGGTTTGGCGGCATTGTGTAGAACTAGAAGCGCACCAAAATATGCCCACATGACAGCTAGGAGACGGGGCCGGATGTGACCGCACCTTTCTCGAATTTCATGTTAGGCGGGCCGTTCTTGGCAGTGAGAATGGAACCACCGACGGGCGATCCCGAGCGGTGCTCGGGTCGGATCCTCGGCTGCCGGGACTCCTTCGCGGCCCCGCTGCCGAATGACTGCAGACCTCCGATAAACGGCACTCGACGCCGGCGCAGCAGGCCCGGTGATGGCTGTCGCTCGAGGATGCCCAGCACCGACCTGCGCAGCTCCTCCGAGAGGCGCGAGTCGTGCTGCCACGACATGTTCTGAACGTATTGCGAAAGCTCCGCCCTGGGCCCCCAGCGGGCGCCGCCCGACGGAGCCACCAACAGCGGCAGGAGGATCGAGAGTCGCAGCGACAGCATGGCGCGGGCGGGCCGCGGCTGAACACTTGTTCCCTGGCGGCCCGCCGGCGACGACGAAAAAGTCTCCAGTCGAAATCACGCGCTCGGCGAATTCCACTCTTCCGGCAATTCTTTCTTTTGGGGCTACCGTACTGGGTTATAGCCACAGGAACGTTTGCGAGGCCCTCTGCAGCTTTCCGCGCGAGACAAAAAGGATTGCGCGCTAAAAGTGCTTGCTCTTGATACTTCTGATGCTCACATAATTTTCACTGCAATATTTCGTTATTTGAGCCTTCATACATGTCACAGCAGACACTTTAATTCACATTCACACGATACTAATTTCATTTCACCTTATTTTCCTTAAAAAACTATAACAGTCTTTTCACCACCCGATTCATGGCAGATGCCCAAGAGTGGATTGCGCCATTTTACTATAGGGCACAGCACAACAACAGCTTGTCACTCTCTTGCCGCTGACCCAGTGGCGTCGAGTTCATGCTCGTTAGTAGACAGCTCATGACAACGCTAACCCTACTGACACAATCAACGCCATTTCACCAATAAAACTTCAGAGTACCAAAGCTTTTCCCGCAAATCAACGACGGGCCATCAGCTAGGATATAAGCCTCGTATTTCATGCGCATAGAAACAGTGTCCATTGCAGTTCTTGTAGAGCAGTGAAACGCACACTGCACCGGAGCAGAGGAAGAGCGGCCCACAAGGAAACCGGAAACGACCACAGGTTACACAGAATAAGGGACCATGCAGCTTGAGGTGACACCCCGTGACGCAGCCGCGGCCCTATCGGCAGCGCATGATTCCGCGCAGGCGCATAGTATGGCGCAGGAAAATAAGCCTTCTGAGATCACTGAACTTTTGTATGTGAATTAGAGAGGTAACCTGGGTCGGATACCGGCTTTAGCGGCCGCAGACCGATGAATAATGACATGTTACTGTGAATTCGTTCAGCGTCAAACATTCAATTGCGCGAGATACTGAGTGAGTAACTAAAAACTTTATTGAAAATAAATAAAAGAAGGTACAATGGTTGGGCCCTCTATTCCCGGGCCCCACTGGCACGAGTAGCACGCTGGGCTTGGTCCAGAAGAGCCAATAAGGCATGGATTGCGGACGAGGGCCGGGATAGCCATTGGCTCTCCCAGCCCTAGACCGCAAGTCATGCCTCCCACTGCCCATTCCTCGATATGGAGAGTGGCAAGAAGCATAGACGACAAGCAGAGCAGAGAAGTTTTGTTCAAGGCTGGGCGGCGCGTACGCAGAGCGTGCCCACGTGACACGTCCCAAGCGGAATTGCCCAACGGCCGACGGTTGGAAAACTGCTGCTGGGAGGTCGGCTGCCAACTGTCGTGGCCAGCCATGGAGAGAAAAAAGTCGGGCCAAGGTTGTTCACAAGCTACGTCGGCACATAAGTAGCAAAAAGACATGGGACCGAGGTTGCAATACAACCATTCTCCAGGGCCGGATGCGACAGGTTGGTATGCGAAGTGGAAACGTCGTGCCGAAGCACGTTGCCAGCGTATTATATTAAGCATTTTCAAAAACAATTTTGCGCCTTTCGACCCCAGCGTGAGGCTTTTTTTCAAAAGCGCCTAACTTAATTAGATTTGACTGAATAATAATTCTGATATCACGTCTTTTTTTCTACCTTATTATATGAATAAGGAGATTTTTTTCATTGCTTATTGCAGTGTATTTGTCTTCCCGAAACCAATGCGCCACATAATGTATCTACATTCTTCTCTCTTGAATTCTTTCTTGCCTATATGTCATTTTGCGTCTCGTATGGTTGCTTCTCTGTTGTGATATCTTTAATGGCACCAAGCGTTGCCTTTAATGCAAGGCAGATACATACAGTCTTTTTAAAATGCGTATTCATATTTTGATAATGCGGTTTCAGCAGTGGCGTAGCTAGGTCGTTTGGCACCCGGGGCCTATAGGTCGTCTGTCACCTCCCCCCCCTCCCCTCGGGTGTAGTGAGGAAGGCGAGGTTATCGAAAATTTTCGGGGAGGGGGAGTATTGTTTCAGCACCAGCACATCCGCCTTGGATACCGCACATGTCCCCTCTCTCCCTCTCTTCACTTTCGTTCCCAGAGAAAGAATGTAGCAGGTATACACACTGTTTTATTTTCTGCACTGAAGGGTGCTGTACTGATAACGTGTCATAAGCGCATTTGCACATCTGCTGTCAGACTGTAACGCTTGGCAGCCAATACAGATGCGGCATTGTGGGAAATATGGCTCACAAGTAACCAAACAATTCTAATGGGATTTTAATTAGCGACTTTGGAGACGATATTACATTTCCAAAATTGAATCCCGACAGTCATATGTCCCCCAACAACAACGTCACAGAATTCGTCGTAGGTACTACGGCGTGCAGTATTTTGGCTGTAGGTAGCCCTGAACCCAAACGAAAATTAAATAGCGCGTCAGTGACAATGATTTCCTGATCCTATTAGGAAACTCCATCTGCTTTCCTGCTGCGTGGTTGACAACGCTATGAGAATTGCAAGTTCTCTTCATTCTGATCCATAAAGCCTTTCTTTAGTTGCTGCTATTGGCAAACGTCATTATCCGAGCTGCTGTACCGCCACAAGGTAGGGAACGGAATAGAGCACGCTTCGCGTAGAGTCCTGGCATTAACATGCAAACAAAAAACAAGAGAGAGAGAGAGAGAGAGAGAGAGAGAGAGAGAGAGAGAGAGAGAGAGAGGGCGCAATGAAGCCTGTGCCAGCGAAACCTTGCGCTAGTGTTGGTCTGCACTCGTAATGGAGAGGATTGAAATATTGACGTTACTGGTGCAGTATTTCATAATTACTTCGGTACTGCCATACTGGGCCACCCACAGTGCCAAAGTACTGCAGGCTCTAGCACCCAAGACGATTTTGTTTAGAGAAAAAAATTTTGTTGAGTAATTAATGACTTCAGCTCCTCAATTCCAGAATTCCAATGTTTCCTCTAGAATTGTTATTTAAGCTGTTACTTAAGATATCCTACTTTAATATAGCGCGGACTAACGACGTCGTATGTTTAACGACGTCCGCTCCGACCATGAGCGCAGGCCGAGTGGTTTAGTGACCACTTAGCAAATTAAATTTTTTAGCCCGCACATTCGTGCAATTATTACATAGGATGTTGATAAAGCTGCAGCCGACAATTCTGCGGCACTGCACTTCTGGTACATCGGGTACATGAGCTCGGGCTGCTGGTTATCGGAGTATCTTAACCATTTACGCCCAGTCAAGCCGGCGGAAAGAGGGGGGTCTTCAGACATATATGACACCAGCCGCCCCCAACTGGCACCCGGGGCCCACGGCCCCCCTCCCCTGTTACTACGCCATTGAGTTTCAGTGATCCATTTGTTCTAGTTTACTTGAACAGGGTTTGTTAGGTCGCACAAGCTTCAGCATTTTGTGATTTTGGTAAGATAACTGTTCTGTAATAATTTTCTCAATGAATATGTTCTCTGTGGCGCAGCACATGTTGTACTGTGTATGCTGTACAGCAAGAAGGATGCATGCTTGCTTTTTATCGACCAGGAATATGTACCTTCATAAGCATGAGACATGCTAGAAATCAATCTAAGCCTAATGTAGGCCCAGTCATAAGCCGACCTTCAAATTGGCGTGGGCCATCCCAGTGAAAACACTTCGTCCGTAGGACATCCGAATCTGGT
Source organism: Dermacentor variabilis (assembly GCF_050947875.1). Taxonomy (NCBI): domain Eukaryota; kingdom Metazoa; phylum Arthropoda; class Arachnida; order Ixodida; family Ixodidae; genus Dermacentor; species Dermacentor variabilis. The sequence continues at coordinate 278,424,045 of NC_134568.1, forward strand.
TCCAATGTCCATGCACCATTACGGAGACAAATAGGACATCCACCATACGTCCAGTTGCGGATATCCTATCACGGATATCTCAAGCTTATACCATATGTGCCCTTTTCGGCATATGCGTGAATATTTGTCCTTCAATTGAGGCTTAGTCTGAGTTTCCTCGTGATCGAATTATGTTTATCGCATATTCGAATTACAATCCCAAACTACCATGCCTGCAGCTCATGTGTGCGTCGTACTTTACGAATTTTCTAAGCAATTTACTTTGGAAACTTCAATTAGTTCCTAACTCATTTGCGCTTGGCGGAAGGCCTAGATGAATGAGTAGTGCTGCATTTCTGCACAAATGCGTGCACGCATAACGTGTGCACAAAATATAACGTAACACACAATATAGCAAACATTGTGCAAAACGCCCTGACATGTCCGTGAAATATACGCCGAAAGTCCCCATGATGGCCCTTGTGCACGTGCGAGGGATGTCCGCAGGACATGGAAAATGCGACCAAAGGGTCATGTGAGAGACGTCCGCAGGACGTATTTGACACATCCCTAAGTTATCCATGTCCTGGCAGTGGATGCCCATATCTATAGGACCTCAAAGGATGTTAGGTTCGATGTAGGACTAGGCATAAGCCGACATACAAATTTTCGTGGCTATGCTAGATTCAATGCAGACCCAGACAGGGGCCAGCCTTTAAATTATCATAGGCCATGCTAGGTTCGACCTATGCCCTGACATGGCCCGACCTACAGATTGGCATGGGACTTGCTAGATTTGAGGTTGGCGAGGTTAGCAGCAATGATTTGCCCTAGGTCGGCACCATAATAATTGACCCATGTAACGTCGATGTCAATCTTAAAGAACGACCCAAACGAAATGGCCAAGCATGGGCTACTAATGTCACGGCTGGCCACGATATACTTGCCAACATTGGGCCGAGGAAATTTTTCCCATTGGGGTACTCCTACCGTCGCCGACGACCGTGCCACTGGCTAAGCGCCGAAGACGCACTGCGAAGCGGCAGACCTCGTCATGTGCGTCCCAGTGACACGGGCCAACTAGCGACAAAAAAACTCACGCTTCGCCATTACACACTCCCGAGGCCACGATGATGCCGTTTAGACGGAAGTTTAGGCGGCTGACGAAACAAAGCGCGTCGTCCTCCTCAGTATTCACGCAAAGGCACATTTGAGGCGCAACACAGGCAAGATTCCCCAGCAAAAAAGTTTCCAAATTACTCTCTCTGGATTTTTTGGGTCGGGCAAGTCGAGAAACTTTAGATTCGTTCGGTGCTTTGTCAACCGCTCTGTGCGCAACTTTCTATATGCTTGTGCAACTTCGCTAGTTTATTGAAACGTTTACATTCATCGCCCTCATTGCAATGTGCTTGAGTGCGGCAGCTGCACGTTGCTAATGCATCTGTTTTTTTTGTTTTTTTTGGAAGAGTGTGCGCCGCGGGCACATGGAGTTTATTTCCTTCCTCCATTCGCGGGTAGCGCGGCGGTGGAAGACACAAAAACTTACCGCAGGATGATCAATTGTTGGGCCGACTGGATTGGATTCAATTATTTTAGGTAATGCTCCATATCATAGTTCTTTCTGCATGCCTGCAGCAACCTGCCTGACGTACGGGGCCGTACTGCGCTTAGCGCACGGACAGTCCGGTCGTGACTGACGTCATGCTCTCAACTCCGCCATATATTTGGCATCTTGTCATATATTTGTCCCATCGTTCTGACAGCGCTACAACAAAGTGGCAAATACCATACCACCAAGGCCCATGTAGCTACCCTGTTCAATGGCGGAGTTTTAAGCCTATCAGAGAAGCCGCAGGGGCCCTGTGGGCCAATCAGAGCAGACAAGATGGCAAATTCGACGATGAGGCGGAATTTCAAACAGAATAGCACCAGGGTTCTACGGGATACAGAATACACAAATGCCTGGCGCCTACTGCGATGCCACTACGACGAAATGCGACAACCAGCAAGGCTGAAGGCCTAGGCTGCAATTGGCGGAACGCTCGATTCTGTGGGTGCCGAGTAGCGCTGCGGGGGTTCTCCGGGTGCGTTTTGTCGTAGGCAAGAAAACGTGCACTCGCGGGTTCCCATTGTGTGTTAACATATGAAGGGAATGTCACCCAATAGCAGCTCCGAGCCGAAAGGAATGATTCGTTGTGCCACACCCTCCACCCCGTTTGGTTTCGTTCAGTGCTGCGTCAAGGTAAGCGTACTCACTCCAAAGCGGTATCGCAACACGGCCGAAGAAACGCATCAGCACAGTTTGAAACGGGGAAAGAATGAGAGAAAGTGACACACTCACGCCTTTATAGGACATCGTTATCCGACGTGACGCAAGACTACTGTTAGGGCGTTTCCACGGCCGGACAAGAGCGTGCGTGTGCTCCAGTCGAGCCTTGACATTTCAATGAAAGTGGCACGCGCGTGCTATGCGACGTGACGCACGCAAAGAGATGGTAAGTATGCATACGATTGCGGCCTAATTTACAGAATCTGAAAACGTTTTAATTCATAAAAATTTAAATATTTACCTATTTTACGTGCAAAAGCAGGCAATAAAGAAACAAAAAACTGATAATGGTATTGAGCTTCAGGCTGCTGTGCCGTGAGACCGAGGTTCTTTAAGCGAGAACTTGCCTGGTATGAGGCAAAGAACGCTTTTCATTAAGACAACTGCATGTTGAACAAAAATCCGAGAAAAGTGTGCTGGAATTAAGAAAAGTATGTACATTTAAAATTATTTAAACTGCCATCATGTTATGCTCTTGAATACGAAAAAACGAAATTGAGCAAAGCGAATTACACTGTGCAAACCATGTCTGACGTTTGCAAATGTAAATGTCTTGTCAACCATTTGCTCACTGACCCAAACATGCTAATAATTTTAAGGAACACACAACAAAAATGTCAACTCTCCTTATTTGTTAAATCAAATCTATTTGACATAGTGAGGTAAAAAATAAATCACAGAAATGTTTCATTGTGCAGTAACAAGATGTTTCATTATAAAGGCAGTAGCATGGATTCCATGCAATGATTCTCCACAATCTCTCAAGCTCTTTCATAAGCTGACAATAAAAATGTGCTCTTTAGTAACCAAAGACACAGCATTGAATAAAAAATATCAAAAATTGCATCTTTTCACCATGAGTCTGGAAATGTAAATGATGTACAGCATGATTTTACACTTGTCTAAAATGGTCTAGTGGCTAGCTACAGACTGCGTGTCTGCAGTGGCTACTGCTGGGCTCCAGATCTATTTGTTCAATAGTGCATGGGCAATAGGCATATGGCAATGACAACAAGGTCTTATTGGTGGGTCAGCCTGTATTTTGCCTGGGAACGCTGGCGACCAAATTGGCCAATTGACCGCCTTTGACAAGTGTGACTCACACTGTACTCATCATCATGGAAATTTTAGTTTTCGAAGGATAAATAAAAATCTTTTCATGCAGCGTAATTCTTTCAATGAAATTTCACTTGTTTTGAAATAGAAGATCGAGAAGCACCCTGTTTTTGTCATAATTGTTTGGGTCACAATCACCAGTGTGTCTCTGATGACAACAGTGTCATTTAATCAACCTAAACTGACTGAATGAAGTTAGGTTCTCACTTGTAATGAATAATATTCTTCTTAGTTTGGATTGAAGTAGTAGCTTAGCGCGATAAAAACACGGAAACAAGAAAGGTGGACAAGGACAAGTGCTACTCACAACTGTTTAATGGAAGGAAGGATAGTACATATATATCCTCTTGTCACTCATGCACATACCCAGCAGAAGAGAACAGGCACATGCACATCAAAGGCAGTTGTGCAAGAAGTCAAATTCGGCATCTAGTAATGAGATAGAAGGCTCACTTACACACCTATCTCTATTCTTTTTGATAAAGAAGGCCTCAAGAGCGAGCCTGGAAGAGGCTTTGCCACTCCTGCCCAGAATAGTAGTCGCAGAAAATCGAGCATCACAGCCACACGCCCTAACATGAGCCACCAAATGTGCGCCCTTATCCTCCTTTCTCTTTAGTTTTTGTGCGTGTTCCCTTAAATGGTCATTCACGCAACGCTCAGTTTGTCCAATGTAGAGCTGCCCACAAGGGTGCAAGGGAAGTGCATATACAACCCCTCTGGAGCACCCAACAAAGGGCTTCTCATGCCTCGTGCAGCAGCCCCGCCTGCTCTCACAGCAAACTCGAGAGCACAGCTTCGAAAGCTTGTTGGACGCAGAAAAAACCCGAGGAATACCATGACGGTTAGCAACCTTTTTAAGGTTATGTGACACCTTGTGCACGTAGGGTATAACCACTGGTCTTACCTTCAGTCGTTTGACCTCTGCTCTTGCCCTTCGTGCTCCAAGCTCCACATTTTGCAGAAGAGAATCTACTATAGCGTTGACGACCATCAAAGGGAAACCAGCTGCCAAAAGGCGTCTAACTTGGTACGTAAAACTAGACCGCATTTAGTGTACGCACGATTTCCGATTTCCGGTCGTCAATGCTATGGTGTTCTCAACCTTTTTTCATTTGTAGACACGAACGCACAGTGACTGACAGATCAGTTTATTGGGGACATCGCATTATTTTGCTCGAGAGGGCGCATTCCTTCATGCTACAAGAGTTGCACGAAACCCATCCGGACATGACAGCAATGAAGAGCCTTGCTAGCACAGTCTTTTGGCATCTGGGGCTGGACCGCGATATAGAAAGCCTGGTAAAAAGTTGTTTGCAATGTGTGCAGTGTTTGCCACTACCTGCGGCTCCAGTTCTTTCACGCTGGCTGGAAAACAACAAGCACTGGTCAAGGCTGCACATAGGCTTTGCTGGTCCAGTGGAACGGCGTACGATCCTTGTCTTGGTGGATGCAGGGACGAAAGGGATAGAGGCGGTGCCACTAAAGACTGCAATGGTTGATACTACAGTAGAAGTGCTTCAGAGCATCTTTGCCCATTTTGGTCTGCATCACACATTTGTGTCCGATAACGGACCCCAATTTACCAGCGCAGTGACAAAGATATTCTTCTGAGATAACCATATGCGTCACGTAACAACTGCTCCTCATTATCTTCACTCGAACAGGGCAGCAGAGCGCGTGGTGCGCACCGTCAAAGAAGCACTAAAGAAAAATAAAGTAGGGTCGCTGCAATGTCAACTCGCTAAATTCTTGCTTTACTACAGGATAACGCGGATGAAGGACGGAAAATCACCTGTAGAGATGTTGCACACACACACGTACACACACACACACACACACGTGCACACACACACACACACACACACGTGCACACACACACACACACAGTCCGTCAGTCAGTCAGTCAGTTCTTTGTGCAGAGCTAATGACCTTTGCTAGTGCAAGTGTGTACTGTACAATGAGTGTACAGTGACTGCTGATTTAAGGTTAGGCAGTTAAACATGCTAGAATACTGGGCATATACTAAAATTTCCATACATTCATTTCTGCATTAGATACGCATAAGCACAACTGCATCAAGACATCATGCGATCTGCATGGAAAGCTATTGTCAGCACAGTTGAACCTTAATTCAAGAAAAACAAGCAGAGCACAAGCGAAGAGGATGGACAATGGCACCAATTACAGCTGGAACACTATTAAGACCCCACAAATCAATAATTCCAAAAAAACCTCACCTAAGTCATGCATGCACAGAAAACCAACAATGCACTGGGTGCAGACAGCAATGCCGTTCATGTGCCTTCTAAACGGTCTATCTCCTTAGTGGACATTGTAACCGAAGAGCAACACAATCATCAGAGTTCTTGAACATAGGGCACACTTCAATAACTTGTAGCATAATCTTACTCCTGTGCCAGAGCAAGATACCTGCATTTTAAACAATGTGAAGCTTCCATAGCTCACACAGCAATCAGTCAAGCTTCTGGCTTTGTTGTTGATAATGTTGGCATGCTCCCTTAATCTAATATTTATGCACCTACATGAGCACAAGAGGACAGGTAATTCCCCGCTCTCATTTTCTTGTGTTCTCCTGGGTGCCCATGGCACCATACTAAACCTATGCAAACTACTAGACCAAATTTTAGGTGTTGTTCTGAGAGATGCATAGGTAAAGCAGATGACTCGGTGTAGAAGATGCAAGATTAACTTCAAGGTTAGAGAAGTCAAAGGTGCAAGTTAGAAAGCACCAATAGTGAAGAGAAATAGTGCTTTTCACCATGCTTTCATTCACTGACATTAGACTGCAATGTTGGTGTAAGCTAACACCAAAACAATGTTTCAGTTAAAACATATCAGCTCCAAAGATCAATACAATGTTGGTGCACTTGCCATGGTGGCTCAGTGACTACTATAATGTTTTGCTGTTGATCACAACATCGCTCATGAGACTCCTTACTGCAGCAGCCACATTGCAATGAGTCGCAATGCTGAAATGTTCATGTAGCATGCTTTAGTTGCATGTTAAAAGAACCCCTACTAGTCAAAATTAGTCCACAACGTCCACCATTTAGGTCATTAAACCACAAATTGCTTTCTTGGTGTTTCCATACGTGGAGAAGTAACACAGTTCATCAAAAACGATCTTCATTACCAGTGTCTCTTCGATGCTTCCTGCAGCTGATCAACTGACATCTGAAGTAGCATTTGTCTTGTTGCATGGGGCTCCTCAGTCATAGGGGCGGCATTGGCCTAGTGGCCTGGACCCTTACCAGGTAGATCAGAGGGGAGGTCCTGGGCAGTGACGAGGCAAAACATAGAACGAAAACCAGGGCATTTATTTACATTGTTACATAGAGCAGTCAGCTTTGAAAGCTGCTCGAGAACAAAAGGCAAACGCTCCCTGCTGGGAACAGTCTCACCCAGGAGAGGGAAGGAACCATTGGCCACAGCATGGATGGCTGGTGCTTGGTCATCATATCCGAGCCCTGCCAGGCTGGCACCTCTCTGTGTTGACTATTACTCACTTCTTCTGCATGTGCTAGCAAAGGAAGTTTTGCATCATGGCACAAATGGGGCTTCTGGTGTTTTGAAGCATTGAAAATGTCTTTGTTGCCCTAGCAATAGATTGAAGCGCTTGGCATAATTTTTGGCCAAGTGACACGAATTTGCAACTCACGACAGTATTTTCGTGGGGGTCATCTATTGCCCTCATCATTAGCCTACCTATGTGTTATGCGGGGTAAATGGCCTCTTCCAGTGATCTTTAATTACTCCTATCTTGTGCCAGCTGACATCATCTTATGCCTACAAATTTCCTCATTTTATTGCACCACCTAGTTTTCTGCTGTTTCAGACTGTGCATCCCTTCTCTTAACACCCATTCTGCAACTGTAATAGATCACCAATTATCCACCCTGCACATCACATGGCCTCTACAACCTCATTTCATCCACTTAATGTCAATTAGAACACTGTCTTCTCCCGTTTGCTCTCTAACACATTCACTGCTACGTGGGTCACGGGTGGGTCACAGAAGCTAATCCCCCCATGTGGCTGTACAGGGCTTTCCTGCAATGCGCAAGTGACATCTTCACTAGAAATTAACGGAGAGAAAAAAGACTAGTTTCCTTTGATCTGACGTTTTGCGGTGCTATCTTTCTGAGCCTTGAGGAAGTTTAGAAAAAGTTCACCACCCTGGTGACTCACCAGTAGGTCACGACGCCCCAGAGAAATATTACAAGTGACTCACTGGTGGGTCATCACGTACATGAATCGAGAGTTCAAAAAATGCTGTCGCAGTGAATGTGTTTATCAATAATGCTGTCTTCCTGTCTATTAATGTTGTTTCATGGCTCGTTACGCAGCCCTTAAGTTCTTAAACTACTCTGTTAACCTCATGTTTCTGCCCCATATGTTAGTACCAATAGAATGCAATGATTGTGCTTCTCTTTTCAACAATATCAGTAAGCTACTAGTCATGACTTGATAATGCCTACCGTGTGTGCTCCAACTCATTATTGCACTCCAAGAGCAGCTATTGGTAAATTCATAGCTGATATGGAAACCACCCTAAGCCCTCAAATGGCTTCTAATTCCCTTTTGGTTGTCTGTGGAGATTTTAATGTAGACTCAAAGATAACCACTGATTGAATCCTTCTCTTGCAATATCTCTACTGCAAAGATGTAATAGGGCTGTAATAATAAAGATGTAATAGGGCATGGAATAACACACTTTGCCAGTGCATTTAGTTACCCAATAGCTCTTTTAAATGATGAGCGCAAACCTAAAATAGCTATTAATGGTTTTGGGAGCCTTACAATAGCTATGGGTTTACAGCTAAAATTTACAAAAAGCTATGGGTTTGGCTCCCAATGTTGGCAAGTTGTATTTTTCTCCACTTTCATTTCCCTTTACCTTATCATTTCTACATTTAAGTTAAAACCACGGACAATTTCCTTTACGCTTTCCTTGGCTTCATTGTCGGCTTTATGTCGTTGTGCCTAACAAAAATCTAGCCACTGGTACTGTCATTCTTGTGTTAAGCTGCTGGCCGTACCTGTTGATATGCACCAACTAGCCCAACAGAATACTGTCACATTCCCCTTCTTGTTCATTTGCAATGCAAACGCAGTTTCTTTTTTACTGGGCTTCTGAGCTGCACAGCTAATAGGATTCCCTACGAGATAGCATAAATGCTTCAATGTGTGGGCACTAGCAATAGTTCAGATGACAAGAAGCATTTTAATTCTCCAGAAATAGCTTCCAAGTCACGACATACAAGCCACCAGAGTTCTGTAGCCATGGAATGGAATTTCACAACAATCTTTAGCCTGTCAGAGGGAACCATAGCTTATCAGAGAATGCATGTGTTTACAAAATAAAGACAACAAACAAACTGGCTATATACACATACTGAAAATACCTGCGCTACAAACTGTATATCTTATCATAACTGGATATCTGATGTTTTCTTGCTCAGTTTGCCAGCACAATGACTTTTGGCAAAATTGACAGCAGCTTGCTCGACAAATTTGAGATCTAAACCTGGCCCAAATGATGCCTTCACATAACAGCAATTCTTAGTGGTGTGGACTTTGGGAAACACAAAATTAGGTAAGGTTACATAAGGTCCAACAGCCTTCACCCAAGCCTCCGCTTGAAATTCACTGGTCAAGAACTCCTGCAGAAAAAAAAAAAAAAAAGAAGGGGAAGGGGTGGGAGGTAGGAAAGCATAAGCAAAATTCTGAAATAAAAGGGACTTTTTTTCTTCATCCTTCCCTGTGTCTCAGTCCATATCTCATGGTATCACAATCAGTATCATACCATCACTGAACATTAAAGTCACTGAATTCTAGTAGATTTATTTATTGTGGATTTCAGATCACTAGGAATGTGGGTACATGAAGTTTGTGGCATAAATAAGGATACTGACAATTGTATGAGCACTGCTTCTATCACTCTATCGAAAAACGAAAATGACTATCTTTGCCAATGGTTGTGTGCTACACGTGTGCAACGAGAGGTCTGGCGCATGAGCCTTGTTTTTGAGCATTTATGTTGCCGAGCGACGTTTTACGGTGTAGTTACGAATGCAGTAAAACTGGTTGAAGACCAGCGTCCTTCCTGTCCTGTCAAATTTTCTCTGTTCTTCTACGGTGTTTCTTTTTTTCCTGAAGCACTATAAATGTCTCGGATGTCAAAGTTCCAACTTGCTCAGCGTTCTGTATTAAATAGTCACTCAAGCAGCAGCGCATCAAATCATTTTAAAAGACTTCAAATAAAAGTCGACCAATGCATTTTACATTCAATCTCTCACAAAGCTTGCAAGGGCAAAATTTCAGACAATGATTAATTATACTGCAATGACAGACACACCTTGGGGACAGCACAGTCTATGCGAAGTTGGTCAGTACTTATGAATGCTGCAATGAAGTATGGCTTAGAACCGCATTTCTTGTATGCCAGCTTTGACACAAGGTTTCCATCCATGCAAAAGTCAAAGCAAGCCACAACAAAGTTTGTGTGCTTCCACTTCTCCAAGGCCTTGTTCAACAGATCTATCACCTGAAAAATATATGCCACATAAGTTCATCCGGCACCACAATAATATTTTTAGACCTACAACTTCAGCCAGTTTGGAGGAATGTCACAGAGTAATAAAGGTACCTTCGGCTCTCCAAAATTCCGGTTGTACTTTCGGATGATGCTGTCTATATGACGCTCCAGCTTGAGAAGTTCTGCCTCTGCTTTCCTCTGAAGCAGCAGGGAAATTCCACGTGCAGCTACAAGCTGGCTCCATCGAAAAAAAGAAAGAACAAGCTTAATTTTTAAGACGTGTCCCAAAACATATCCAAAGTTATTTAGCCTGCTTTATACAGACTGTAAAGTGAAAATTTGCATGGGAAATAACATGCACATTTGTTCTGTTGGCTTTTTCCATCAAAACAAATATAATTGCAATTTTCACTGAAAATGGCCCACCCCTACCTACTTAATAACACGCACTTAAAGAAAAAAAGGGGGAATACCTTTCGCACTTCAGTAAGTTTTCTCTTGGAAGCTGCCATAGTTACATATTCATCCTAGAGACAAAACCAAAAATGAGTGTCACATGCTCCGTGCCACCTGCAATGTAACTGTTTCACTAAGTAAATATACACTTGTTACACAACAGTTACAAAAGGACATACAACCTATCATATAAGGGAAAAAATAAAATCAATACATAGCATAATAAAAAGGCACCTACCAGTGATGTTCGGTTCAAAGCTTCAACTTCTTCTGCTAGCTCACGCATTTGCCTCTGGACGTGCTCATCTTGAAAACGCAAAGCAGCAGCCAATGGGCCAGCTACAGCACAGATGGACCTTACCATGGTGCCCACGGAACGGTGTGATGTCACCACAATTTCTCCCAGGTCCGACAAGGATGAGACGTGCCTTCAGGTGACATATAAACCACATTTAAAATGCAAGAAAAAGACAACTTCCTAATGACATGAAACATGCTTTAGGAAATATGGCCATTTATTGGGGTACTAAACAATCTCAGATCATTTAAAAAAAATCTCTCTAGGCTCCTCTCTAGGCTTTTCAAGTTCCTTCTTCACATTTTGTGATGCCAACAGGGTCATGCACGTGACATCACCAAGGTAAAAGCTGTGAATTGGTCCACATACGAAACACATCAGTTAAGATAAGTCTGCTAGCACGCCTTTGCCGTATAGTCACACACCCTCTCTTCCTCGTCCTCTCACTTGCTTGTCGTGCACATAACTGATTTCAACTCATGTGGTGTGTCTTTCACTGCATGTCCAGAGGCAACAATGTTTGGCTGAACAGTAAGTAAACGTGCTGAGCAGGAGTAACAGTGTTTACAAACAAGAAGCGAGCACCAACATGACATTTGGTATTGACGTAGTGCCCATGTGTCTCCTAGAGAAGTATGCGGCAAGAAGGGAAGAGCACCTATTGGGAGGCTAGCAAAGGCATGAGAGAAACCACTGGCTTGCCTTTTAGCTCAGAGTGGTTTAGGGGCCCTTTAAAGAAACAGGATCATGCATCAGCATTCAGTCTCATTCTACAGTGGACATCCATTAATTCGACTCCATTTAATTCAATTTTTTAAATTAATTCAATCCCAAACGAAGGTCCCGGCTGGCGCTCATGCACTTCAATGAGCCCAAAAATTCATTATTTCGATCCTAAAATTGGCATTGGCCGTATAATTTGAACTTGACCAGTCCACACTCATGTGCTTGACCAATATGGTGACCCTAATACCGACCCTTTAGTGGCAGCATCTGTCTTGGCAGAACTTAGGGGACAGTGAATGCGTTGAACACACATTATCTCCTGTGAAAAACACCTATTTTCGGCCTGCCCTAGGAAGCTTTTCAAGCAATAACAGTAGCTCACAATGTCTGAATATGGTATTTACCCGATTCTAAGGGGGGCACTTTTTATTTTCCAGGGAAATTGGGCCGAAAATTGCTTGCACGGAGCAATCAGATATGAAACCAAAACCGCCTCTATGGCATTCTTATGCTATAACGCATAACATGACTGTATGGCAGCGAAACTCACTTTATAAACTGTGCGGTCAAGCTGACTTTATTAAACCAGCAGCCATCCTAAGAAATCGAGTCCGTGTTAGATTTCTACTTTGGTTGTTTAGAAGCTTTAAGTAATTTCTACATTGGTTTTCTACTTCGGACACATAGAAAGTTGGCGTGTGTTCAATTTGGAGGCCTGTTAAACTCGAGAAAATACTGCCAAATGAACCAACGGTATGTTTTGGCATTTTCTTTCTCCATCTTTATTCATTCGACCTACTGGATAATTAGATTAATTTTGTCGGTTTCGTCAGGGTCGAATTAATTAAGTCAACTATAAGACTTCCCTTCACAGTAAATAATTTGGGAAGAATTTATCCAAAAAGGATGATTATAGTTAGCTCATAGTCTCTAATGATGAAATTGTAGTGCTCTTCCCCTTTTTATAACATTCAGCTCACAGTAGCGCTATTATAAAAACTGCTTTTAGGTCTAAGCAGCTATTGGTAGCAAGATACATCTAAACCAGCACAAAAATTATTTAAGGGTTATTTACATTCAATTGTTAATGTTGACTGCAAGAAAAAATTAAAAAGAAATAAGAGGTAAGAAGACAGAAGGTTTAGAACACCTGAAAGTTGTGCATGTTGGTAAGAATTCATAGTTTATGGCTGACAATAGGTTAGGAAAAATTTATGCTGCTGTGCAGAGAAAGAAAGACTAATGAAACTGCAAGACTTGACAGGTGTTACGTAAAGCACATTTACAAGTTTGCAGAATGCTGTTTGAGCACAGTTTAAAAAGTTATTTTTAGCTGCCGTCGCTTTTATGTAGGGCAGACAGGGCATCAATCACAGGTTAAATACACATAAACGTTTGTTGACCGATGAAGCACTGTCTAACCTCTTGTTACATTGTAACAATTGCAAATGTATTGTAATATTTGTAGACAGAATTTATGTCTGCTTAGATATAAAAATGAAGAAGAGCATCTTATGGATGAGCTATGGCATATTAATAGTAGTAGCACATGAATTACATTATAATTAGCACAAAAGTGCACAAGGTAACAATTCATGATTAAACAGCATCATGACCAATGCAGCGTACTTAGTAGTACCACATGACCTCACAGAAGTGGACGCATCTTAGGCACTGTTAAATGAATTCTGCTTATCATCAGATACTAGTTCCTCACTAATGTTACAGCTTTTACACTGTCAAATGCCTTTTTTTTTTTTTAGACTAGGGTAGTTCATCTTAAAGTGCCGTTTGTTCCATGCATTGCCCATTGCCTAGAACATCTGGCCCTGTGCCTGTTATTTGCCACTGCTTGAAACTTCATGTCATATTCTCTATATGCTTCTTCGCCCTCAAGCATTACAACTTTCTGGTGCTGTTCATTTTTCTTCAAACACATTTGAGCTTCCAGTGGGTGTACCCATTACCCCTACCTAAAACAGCACCAAGGTGCTTCACAAGTACCCAATAAAGAAAGAAGTGCATGTAAATTGGCATACAGGTGATTGCATGAGCCCATTCTATACTGCAGACATTTGTTAAGACTGCTGTATTGTAGCTTTAAAAGGATTGCTCTTTTGCTACCACAGCGGCATCATTTGTTATTTTTGACTTCACCTAGCATCCTTCTCAGTTACATCAGCACTGGCAGCATATGCGCACATGAAATTGTGAAAAGTTACATAAAGCAAACCTTTTCTAGAGCTCCTCACATGCTTTCTAAGGTGAATGCTGTGGACCTATGTACTTTCAACAAGAAGCACTATATATCATTAAAAAAAGAAACATAAAAATTGACTGTCAGTTCGTTTAACTAAACATAGAGGCCACTGCGAACACAGCAACGAACTTACGTTCCACAACAAAGCTCTTGAGAAAAGATGTCATCTTCATTTCCAATCCTTATCACAGAGACAGTTTTGGGATAAGTCTGCATAGAAGAAGGTTAAAAAAAAGAGCAGGAACACAACACTAAAATTTAAGAATTGAAGAACCTCAGAAGCTAACATAATCCTTCAGTTATCATATTTATTTATACAATGTTTAAAATGAATTATGCTATGCCGTAACATTCTTATGACATGTCAGACCAAAACATTTGCAAAGTTACTTAAAGGGCATACGGTCACAAACATCTGAGCTGAATATTACTCCTTTACACCAAGCAAGAACTTTCAAACACCCTAAGAAAGCTTGTTTTCTACATTTTTGTTATTGTCTTTTAGAGGTTTATTAATGCTGACATTCATTAAAAAATGGTTACTAATGTGTGTCTATTATCATTCCCAGACACCAGCAGCCATGAGAGACAAAACAGTGAAAATTTGGCTGGTTGGAGCATGTTACAGATGAAAAGAGTAGCAGCGCATGGGACAGGTGAAACGGAAAGAACGGACAAATTACTGCATCCATTCTTTCCATTTGTCCTGTCCAATGCACTGTTACCTTTGCCACGAGCAAGTAAGTGCTCAAGTGGAATCTTACATTCACTTATGTTACAGTTTTGTGCAGCTTCAGTACAAGTTGTCATTACTGCAAAAGGTACCAAAGCATTATGTAGCTGTACCTCATTTGGAACTTTAACTAGTTCTGGTAGAGCCAAAGCATTTTCCAGAGGCACAGTCCTTCTTACAACAATGCGACCAGCTTGGATTGCATCACGACAGATCTCTTCAATTTTTGCTACCTGCTCGTTGGTCAAATTTTTCTGAAAAACAGTAAATGCAGAAGAATGCAAAACAGTATAAGTGATGAATCCCCATTCTCTTCTCAAACATAATTCTTTGCTAAACAGTCCCACACCTAGAACAACAACTTTGCAATTCCGAACTATCCAAACCTTGTCAAAGGAGGGCATTCAAGATGACAAGAACGTTGGGTCCAAAGACATGCTATGTTTGACCGCTATTGATTACTTCGTCACCACTTCCCTGTGAAATTCTGTTTTGTTTGGGCAGCTATGTTAAAAGTTACAGAGGTTCTTTCTATTTTTCTACTTTTTTTTTCTATTTGGTAACTGGCGAGTTGCTTGCCCTCTTTCAGCCCCATTATGTTTCTATACTTGTTTTACAGGGACAAATTCAATATCAACACTTCAATACAAGTTTGTTGCATTACTTCACTCTGCACACTGTCAACTGCACACAAAATTATGAAGTTCTCCACAAGCTTAGACTATTGGCGGCGAGGAGTTACGGAGTCGCCATCTGTCAGAAGTGCCTCGCTGGCCAGAAGTGCCTCGCTGGCGTAGTATGAGGGATCACGCGGCACACTCCTCATAGGTTTTGCTGTCAGCGCTCACTGAAAACACCACGCTTTTCACCGGGTGCTCTCCCGGGTGCTCTCCCGGACATTTCTGTAAGTACTTTCGAAACGAGAGAAGTTTTTTACTGTCTAAATAATAATCTTGGGCAAAGTGAAAGCACAGAATCGTTTACAGATGCTATCTCTTTACCAAATACATACAGTGAATGCCACTGCGCGCGGTTGCCGCGATGGAGTCTCCCGAACCGGCTTCTTGCATGAAAGGTAGATAAACGGTGAGAGCAAACTATGTGAAATATGCTCTTATAGTGTTTGTATAACTAAATGGAGCGTAATAGAATGAAGCCTCAATGCAGTGATCGCACAGATTCGCAGCGACAGACTGCGCATCTGTATGCTTGTCCGCGCAATGTTTTGCTTTCGCAGCGTGCGCGTTTTCGCATCGTGCCATGAGCTTTAGGCTGCAGAATATGAGCATTTGACATTATACAAGCAACCATTGTTGCGTGGGCACCATCAGAGCTGTTCAAAAATAATTTCATTGTAGAGACTTCGACGCCTACGGGGATGTGCCGTCGCGACGATTCAATCTTTTTTTTTCTTCTAAATTCTTGGACATTTCAATATTATTTCTCGAGTTGCGTCGCACTGTATGTCTATTGGTGTTCTCAGCATGCGACTTTTCACTGCTTCTTTTTTGTAATCCAGTGCATTAATTCATAACACAAACATCACCTTATGTCATACTTTTTTATAATGTGCTTCTTACGCTCCCTTTCCACTGCAGTGAATTTGCCAGTATCTATAGCATCAACAAGTTCATAGACCAAACCGTTATGACATTAGTCGGGCAGCAGGCTCGGGCGAGCGTCTCAGTGCACGTTTTCCGAAGATTGCAGACCCGGCGCCGTAGCAGAAATCTTCCTCGCGTCTGTGCTTGCTGCACACCCGAGTTGTAGCTGATGACTGTTTGCCAGTTTTATGTTTCACGAGCCAAGCTTCACGCAGCTTGTCCTGCGGCTACGTGTGAATAAGGCTGACACCGGGCTCCGTTGCATACATCCGGCATTGCGGCACCGAGCAGTAGCCTACCATGTTGCGCGCCTTCAAAGGCAGCCACTACCTATTGCAGTGCTTTCAAGCGTTGTAAAGGAGACACTCGAAGGGGGAAAATCTCGCCACTAAATGAGGAGCGCAGGGTACGAGGGAATTTAAACTCTCGTTTTCAGCTCGCTTCGGCGCTCCCGAAGCAGCCGCTGTGGCCGCTATGTCCACGTGATCCCTAATAGCACGTCACGGCGACGGTGGCGCCAGCTTTTCCAGTGGTGGAGCTCGAGGCCAATATTTTGAAATCTTATAACAATCATGTGCATAAGAAAGCCAAGATAAACCTTCATAAACTGGGATACAAGTTACTCACCTTACAGACGAAATCAAAACGCAAGTGCTCACTGTCTACCAATGATGACCTCTGCTCAGCAGAATCAATTACCGCTCTCAGTGCAGCATTCAGGCAATGCGCTGCAGTGTGGTGTATCATGCACTGCAATCGATGTTGCTGTTATCAATAAAAACAGAGAACAAAGAATTACACAGTTACTAAAAAAGAAAAAGCCGAGTCTGTAGATGGCAAAAAGGTAGGAAATTGGCTGAACTTGCATGAAAAGTAAAAAATATGTGGATCCCACGCACTGTGGGAATCGACGTAAGCGAAGCTTTCTGTGCTATTCAAGTTGACTGACAATATTTAGCAGTGATATTGACGGCGCATGTTTATTTTTTTTAACTTTTAGTCCAACACGAAAGTGGCGAGTTGATGTTAAACGTTACCTTGTGAGCACCACTGTTATTTGTCTACATAGCACACAGAACACACAGGGGGAGGCGTTTGCTTGAGGCATCGTGTGCCATAGTTCATAACCTCTGAGACGGTTGAGCATTGTGATTGCCTCACTTGACACATTGCATCCAGGCAGAAGTGTTAAACTTTAATTGCATTATGGGCCTGTACATGCCAAAACCACAATCGGATTATGAGGCACACCGCAGTGGCATACTCCAGATTTATTTTCACACTATGGTGTTCTCTAGCATGTCCCTAAATCTAAGTGCACGAACGTCTTTTATTTCAACCCCGTCGAAATGTGAATGTCGCAGTTGGGATCAAACTAGCGACCTCGAGTAATCCCATAGCTGCAAAACTACCGTGGCGAGCACAAAAGTGCTGACTTGACGTGTGACCGCTTCCGTAGTGTTGCCTAGACCCTACAGTGCACTTTAATGTGGCTATGCTTTTGCGTGCCCTGCGTAAGTTGGCCACTTGACAAATTTGCATGGTATTTATTTTTTAGAAATAGCAGAAAGATACCGTACTGCACCTTGAACTTAATTTTATACCATTTGCCCATAACCACTGAGTTTTATTGCCTTCTCACATCACCTCTTCACAATCCCATCCCTTGTATGGGAACTGCAAGCAAAGAGTGGCAAGGCTGTTAACCACTCGTTTCGCTTCTTTGTCGGTTCTACCCATTCTGTGCCTCCTCTCTGCCATTCTATCCAGCTTCCCTCTGGACATGCACGTTAGTAGAAAGGTCAGCGCTGCAATTTTGCAATGCTTTTGAGAGGTCACGGATAATTACAGCTGTCAAGAGGCTAATGTGGCGATGCCCAGGGAGCTCCAGAGGGCATTGTGCACATTCGACGCAGTGCAAAGGTCCAAACGAGTTTCTCGCGTCGCCTTTACTCTCTGCCACGCTCCTGACATGTATACACACGCTCTAAACCACCCTTCGACACGGTGTGACAAACAACAACAGCAGCTCAGGAGCAGCAGCAGTGTTGGGACAGTCGAAGGAAGAGGCAAAGAAAGCTTCGCTTTAAAAGGCATGCAAACATTGCCTAACCAAACCTTTGCCCATTCTGCTTGCTCGCCAACTCAATTTGGCACCACCTAGCTACCTGGGACCATCATATAATGTCAAGTCTGCTATTCAATAGTGATATGGTGTTACTGAAGCAGGCAGGATGAGCAGGAAGGAGCGCAACATAAATGAAACACTGAGGTGACTGCAACAATAAAATTCTGACCTGGAGTCGAGAAGAAAAGCATGGAATACACACCTAATATGTGGTTTCATCCTATTCATTAATTAATTACACATTTGCAAAGAACTTGCTCAATCACCGGCATAACCAAAAGCATCAACAATGGCTTCTCCCACAGCTCCATAATCACTCATGTCCTGTGCTAATTGTGCCCTCTGTACCAGCTGTTTCAGTGAACAGTTCAAATTGTTAAATAAAGTGTAGCGGAGACAATAAGTTTATTTTTTGGCAATGCATTATTTGCACCAACAAGCATCACAATTTGCCTGATAAGCACTGATTAACTCATTAACTAAACTGCAGTAATAATATGTTTATGAATGCCATTCGAGAACATGCTGCAGCAGCCGAACTGAAGACTGTCAGTGCTCAAGGCATATCTATGTAGTAGGCATCATGAGCCTACCACTAGTTTCAATCTGTTCGAACATCTCCAAAGTCTGGCACAATATGTACAGTTGAATGCCTCCACAACAAATGCTTCTAAAATGAAATGACCTGTACGACAAAGGATTTCAAATGCCCTGACCGAATTCCTAACTGCCACATGTGTTGTGAACGCCTCTAAAACAAATAAATTTTGGCATCCCCAGGGTTGATTTATTGGTTGTAATGCACGTAGCGATGCCACCACATCCCCCTGTAGCCACCACAGAGTAGCGGTGCACACGAGAAGTGCCAACGTATGAAAAGGTTCTGACACCGCAGTAGTTATGGTAGTCCTTCCCCCCTGTCGCCTATTTTTAACCAGCACAATAATCTGCTCAGAACTGCGCAATAGCAGCACTCGATGCTGCTATTGCTATTGCCGATGCTACATAAAACATGATGATGATGATGATGATGATGATGATGATGATGATGATGATGATGATGATGATATAAATGGTTTTTCTCACTTTATCAATCCACATTTCTGCATCATCATCCTGGTGGATTAATCCAGCTGTGACCACACCTTTGTGAAAAACAAAGCCGCTGCAGTTTTTCACATCATGAACAGTGACTTCACCACTCTGAAAACAAAGATAATGTGGTGCAGACATCTTAGACCAACTTACAGAGATGCTATAGCACACAAGGGATCGAGAAAAAGAAAGTGTGTAACCAGATAGAGTTGCACACTGAGCTGCTTTCTTCTTTTTTCTTTAATTTATGAACTCCTCTTGCTTTAGTATCATCACACTGTGAACTTCACAATGAGTTGTAACATAACTCAAAGCAAGTACAAAAACCAAACATAATAATTCTCTAATTTTTCACAATGCACACAGCAAGCTTATTCATATGCAACAGCTGCCACTATTGGCCATATTTTCCTATCTGTATTAGATAGAATTCACCATCACAGACAGACACCTTATTTCCCTCTCTCAAATTCAGAACATACATATTTTGTTGCGCTGGCCACAAGAAACAACACATGAAAGTGTGACCAACCCAGTTAATTGGCAATAAGAAAAGACATTAGTTAGGCTCTGCGAAAAGTCCGGCAGAGGCTTGCCTGACCCCTTCATTGCAACTTAGTGGCTTCTTGTAGAAGTACCTAGCACCAAGAATAAGAATAGTGATGTGGGTGGGTTGGTCTAAGTTCATGGTGTGATTTTTACGGAATGAAAAGAAAAAGTAAAGCTGCTTGTGCGCAGTTAAGCATAAAAAGAAATTTGTGTACCGCTGCATAGGGGTGTGTATTGAATACCATTTACATGCAGCTTCAGTTATATAGGTTAAACAGGACGCTGTATAAACAAAACGTTAGGGGAACACAAAAACAACTTAACAAAAGGAAGACATCTAACCTAGTGATGTACTGCAACAGCTGTAAGCCTCAGTTTAAAGAGAGAAAGTGCTGGACCACCATCATAATCCGGGGAAATGCAGGAAATTTCCAAGGCCTATATTAAAACATATGGTGACACGTGCCTGAGCCAAGCATCAGTGGCTTTACAAGATAAGGAGTTAATGCTTTTGAGCCTATGCCAATGCTAAATTTGTTTTGTTTTTATACTATCAGAAATTCTCACTATGTAATGGATTTTTACAAATTTTTACTGCTGGTTTTCACCTTCCAATGTGACTAGTGTCTCTGATACAGTGTTTGATAACTCTATCACCTTGTGTATATATTTGTGTGTTCTTGACCAGTAAATCCAGTTGGTAGCCAGCGCTCATGTTTGTCTTTCTTTCGCTAACCCTTCATTATTTTTCTCTACTTTCCTCACTTCAGTGCTTTGTACTGCAAAAATCATGCCACGCACTTCTGTATACAAACATATATTACTGCAAACATAAGTTGTGAGCTAGGAAACGTGTGTGTGTACATCACACTTTGGCTTAGGCACAGCATGATGTAGCATTAAAAAAGAAAAATAACCGAGCAAGTATACCTGGGACTGAGTCAACAATCATACGATTGAAGCTGTGCATTCTAGCCACAACTACTTGGCACAAGCAAGCTGATAATACAGTAGAATAATTCATTGTTGGGCTAGTTGGACTTGCATTGCTGATGAGGAAAATCAGCACAACAAAAAGACAATGCACACAGGAAGACAAGACAAAGACAAATGCTACTCGTAACTATTTATGAGCGGGAAAGATTTCACATATATATCACCTTGTCATAGATGCTCACAATAAAAATACGGAACCATCGCAGGGAGAACACGTGTCCATCAAAGAGAGTTGCGCAAAAAGTAAAACTCTGAGTTAAGTAGTGCGATTGACGGCTCACTTACACAATGATCTCTGTTCTTTTCAATAAAAAGGCTTCCACAGCAAGTCCTCAAGAAGTGTTACCGCTCCTGCATAGAATGGCTGTCTCCGAGAAATGAGCCTCAGAACCACATGCATTAACATGGGCCACCGTACGTATGTCCTTGTCCTCTAGCTTACTTTTTGCGCATGCTCCCTTAAGTAATAGTTCCCAAAAGGTTCAGTTAAGGCCAATATACATATATTGCCACAAGACATGGGGATGGCATATTATAATACAGGCTCATTAAATTGTCCTTCCATGGCAGCAAATTTTCAAAATAAGAAAAAGTAATAGTGTTCTGAAACTATTAGTGTATGGAGTCTGGAGCATGTGCTCTCACGCTACTTTGTTAAAATTAAAAATTAGATTATGGGGTTTTACGTACCAAAACCACAATCTGATTATGAGACATGCCATAGGGGGCGACTCCAGATGAATTTTGACCACCTGGGTTCTTTAATGTGCACCTAAATGTGAGTACACCATTTTGTGGAGCCCTCATTAAACATGTATGTCCTGCATGCATACTGCAGCAAATGCAGGGTGCAGCAGAATGAAAGATGCATGCTGCTGCTGAAAGTCACAGGGTAGACTAAATCGTAAGCAGTGTCAGCAACGGTGCCTGCTACGGTGCTTGTATAAACCATATCTGTTTTCAATGCGTGCAATGCACTGTAGCTGTCAGCATCTACACTGACCATGTTAGCATGTAGCATAGCTACGTGCTGACATGGTCCAGGAGTCCAAGCGTTGACACTTTCCAGGTGTTTCAAGGAGTTGATCACATGCTTTGATTCTTTCTATTTTTGTTCCACTCTCCCCGTGCCCCTATGCTAAGTAGCTGGCGAGAAGCGAGTTTTAGGCCGATCTTTCAACCTTTCCCTTACAATAAATCTCTCTCAGATGATCTCCAGGAGCACCAGGCGTTTCTTCTCTATAGATATACCAAGGAGTAAGGGAGTTCAATTGCTTTTTGGATTAATGGAATTTTTTCAAAGAACTTCTGGAGTCTAAGAGTATTATTATTATTATTATTATTATTATTATTATTATTATTATTATTATTATTATTATTATTATTATTATTATTTAAATGTTTCCTTGACTTGCAGCTTGTTTAGTAAGGCTTCCTATTTCTCTGAGCCTCTTTAGCAAGCGCTGTCATGAAACAATTCTTGGTACCTTATGGACAAGACAAAATTTTGATGCAAGGCTTGAGACCAGACAATTCAGTTATGTCAATCAAGAAAAGCCTGATTTCAAATGGAAATGTGACACAGCACAGAAACACAGCCATGCTATATCAAGCATTCCTTTTGTAATGCGGAACAGTTTTGAAAAGCTGTTTATATGTGTTTAGGCTGCCGTCATTTTCCCTACTAAGCTACATGGCTAGGCAGACATTGCTAGCAAGAAAATTTTCCATAACAATTAGGCTAAGCAACTTTTAGATTATTCAATTAGGCCACCACATGTTGTAAAATTGAAGCCAAGCAGTAGTGATGTCATATATACCAAAAGGATTGCAGACACCAAATTCTTGGGTGACAATTTTTACTCTTGGGTAATATACAGCATCTAAGGGACCATGATAACAACTGGCACATGCACAATCGTGTCCTCAGCAATGAAGTATTGTGCAATTTCTACTACACAGTTTCTCATTTCAATATTCCCATCAGCAGAGGTGAATAACCTTTCAATGACGTTAATGGCGAGTACTCGATGTTACAGAGGTCATGTGAGACACCAAAGGACGGACGATAACAAACTAATGCGTCACCTGCTCAATTTCACACGCGCGCCCACACTTGTCAACACGAGAGCCAGGTGTCTTCAGAAGACAAACACGTGTGTCTCCTGGCAGTGTTTAAACAAACGTACGTACAGCCACTTTGAAAATGCGTCGTCACCCACATCTTTAATGTCCCACTATGTATTTTGCTCTCAACAATGACATTTTCATCACAGCTATCACGACATGTCCAGATAAGTGAGCCACGTTTCATTTCTAAACTTTAAAATTGAAATAAATTACCTTTTAGCTGTCTGCTGTCAGTCACATTTTGTGAAAGCGTTCCACATAAGCATGCAAAGCTTATGCTACATTCAATTCAGCCTCTGAATTCGGTGTCTACACTCCTTTAAAAGAAAACCTGAGATTAATATAGCACTACTTTCCGGACAACAATCCTCAAAATGTACAACGAAATACACTGAAAACCTAAATATGTCTCCCAAAAGTGTTCCCCTTGCAGTTTGGAATGGTCTTGGTGGGAACACCAATACATTTTTTAGCTGATTCTGGAGATGTATATCTCTAAAGTGGTGCTATAGTCTTAGGACATCTGCAAAACATAACTTCAATACTACTGCTCAGCTTGAATTCTGAAATGTCAACATGTATACTAAAATTAATAATCATAAAGTTAATTAGTACATTCTCGATAATTAGCCTAACTATTGAAAGTTTTCTTGCTGCTAACATAAGCCCAGTCACAACAAAAACACCAGGGCCTAGCTCTAACAGATATTTTTTTAAAGTGTTCCACATAAGAAAAAGAAACACTAGGTATGCTGTAAAGAAATCAGCTATAACTTGCTTGTGAAATACAGTAACAGGACAATTACCTTGGTTTTGATGCATCCAGTGTCAGAGACTTGGCCCCCACTTTCAAAGTAGAAGTTTGTGGCATTGGTTACAACAAGACAGTGTTCTCCTTGTCTGGCACTGGTAACTCCCTGGCCATCGCAAAAGACAGCTTCGACAGTTGACTTCAATGACGGGAACTCTATAATAAAAATAAGTAGTCTCTCAGCAAGCCATAATAAACAGAAAAATGTTGCTGTGATACCCGTTAGCTTACAACACTTACACTTACACTTACAACATAGTCCCCTCTAAGATTAGCTGTTCAAAAACAATGTTTCTGAAAACAGCTCTGTTCACACTGATAGATAGGCAAACTGTTTTTTGGTTTCATGCTATACTTACTGCCTGCAGTCCAAAACAATAAGCCTATGTTCTCAAATGTTTAACATCCTCACATAATACAATCTAACTCTCGCAACTCTCTGGACACCACTGACAACAATCACTGGCTTTTGTTTCAATACACCGCATTCAAGGTTCTAACCAGAAATTTTGGAGGGTTGGAAATCTTGCGATGGTGGGGGAGGGGTTACACACACAACTTTTTCTCTCTCTTTTTTTATTTCCGATACAACCATTCTGCCATTTTATATTGTAAATTCAACAATTTTGCATTTTGGATGCATTAATGAAACTATCGCCAACCAGCAACACATCCTACCACGATTGCCAAACATAGCCAGGACAAAGAAACAAGGAAACGCACAGCTCGCTGTTGTCAAAATGTGCGCTCAACATGCGCTGGTGATTCAAATCTGCATAAGCCAATAGGTGCATTTAGTACTGTTTCTATATGGCAGTAATAAGTCGATCCCGCGCTGTAAACGCGGGATCGACTTACGACATCTGCACACACTACCGATTAGACCGCTTAACCTTTCCGCCACTCATGGGCAAATCCCCGCGAAGGTGTGAAGTTCTGTGGCGACAGCTGCAGACTCGCACCTTTCCATCCAATTACCTCCTCCACCGCATTCATCCCGCCATTTACCTTTCTCCCTCTTGTAAATTCTGTATCTCTCCCAGAGCAGACTTAAACCAAATCACGTGGGGGTGCCCTAAGCACCCCCTTCCCTCAAGCAATTAATATCTAGTGAGGAGCAGTGGGAGGCTGCCTTGCACAGCTCCAGGCTCCATCTTCAGGAGGCCATCCTGGAGTGGGCTGAGAGGATAAAGGAGGCCTACTTCAAGTAGTTCCTCCTCTCACCCTCTATTCCATTGCCCTCTTCCCTTTAAAGAGGGATAAATAACGTTTTTCATCATCATCATCATCATCATCATCTATGGCAGTAGTAACCAATTCCAATGCTAGCTTCCTTTTTTTCGTTCGCTTCTTTTATTTGCGCATGGCAAAATATGATGCCGTGTATACTTGAAGCTCAGACATCTCCTCTTAATGATGGTTGTGAAATGGTGGCATCACGTCAATAGAAAGTTGTACCAGTCACGTGCTCTACAGTGCAATGCCACCTATCGATACCAGATTTTCTACCCAATTTCTGTCAACAGCACACTAAAAAAGGGTGATTTTCTCAACTTCTACGTCACTTTTCTTTCTGATATTTCCCCACATGATAGAGGAACACCGAAGGATTGCAAAAAAAGAATTAGAAATTTCAACCAGTCAACCCAAGCAGTGGGTGGTAAACACAGAGCGGTGGGTGGTAAACCTGCTACAGCTTGCGCTTTTAGCTTTTTATCAGGTGCCTGCTTGCTCACACGCCAGGATCATGCCAGCACATGAGAAAGGCTGATGTCCTTCATAACATGGAGAACAGATATCTGGTTTTCCCAAAGCAGGCGTGTAGCCAAGCTGGTGTAAACGGTACTGCTGTCCACATGCATTTGAAGCAAGGTTGCATCACCTTTGATATACCAAGTGATTGCTTAAATAGCTTTGCCATTTAAAATCTGCTTTATTGACTGTGAGGCTCTCCAAAATTCGACTGATTTGTACAACCAGAGAATTCCGACAGGCACTGAAATCTCATGACAGAGGCATTGTTTCACTCTGCCCACCATCAAGATGCAGCTGCCACAGCTTCTTCTAACATGTTAGCCAATACCTTGTATGTGTTAGATGCAGGAATACAAAATTTCCTAACAAAGCAGCTCACAAGAATAAAGCAAACATAGCTTATTCAACTGAGGCTGAAAAACCACACGAAGATGGCCTCAAGTGAGTTTTCTTTAGTTTTAGCAATCACAACAAAACTGAAAATAACAAGCAGACACTCACCATAGACCCCATTAGTAGATGTGTAGTAGTAAATGCTCTCAGTATCGGTAGGCACAACACCCAATTTCCGAAGGTGCTCAGCATGATCAGAGAGTTGATGGAACGGATTTAATTCATCCCTTGAACGTCCTGATGCAGACTTTTCCTGGAACATATGAACAACCATGCATCTTGGTAACTTGGTAAAAAAAAAAAGCACTTGCCCTTGAATTTATTTATTTATTTATTTATTTACTTAAAAATACCTTACAGGGCCCCTTTATGGGGAATTGAGTAAGGCTGGCAGAATACTAGTTATACAAATAAAAGTAAAAACATAACATAAAAAAGTCTCAGTTTCACCCAAAATGCAAAGCATAGATTGCAATTGCAAATTAGTGGACAGCTATACGAAGTAAGGATAGTAGTTAGATCAGCAGTAAACACTTGTAAACATAAGCATACTAACTAAATTAACAAGCATGGGGTCACGGGCGCACAAGCAAACATGAACGCATCTCACTCGATGATCGTGGAAACTCACTGTCAAAACACTGGAGTGCGCAAGCGCAGCAGCAGCAGCAAGTGAATTGGCCTTCATGCTGTGTCTCACATCAACGTTAAATAAGCCATGGAAAGGCAACGCATGGCGGACTTTGCCCCCAGCACAGATGGCTTTCGAGACACAGCGGCTCAGGCGGGCAAGTACGGCCGCGCGGAGTAGAATGCGCCCCTCTCCCTACCCTTTCCCTAGAGCCTTGTGCCCGATGGAAGACAGCATGCTTTCTCCCCACTTCTCTCCCTTGCGTGCATAAGATTGAGCTGTCATCGCCAGCTCACCATCGCACATACAGCATATGGTGCACGGCGACTCTTTTATCGCCCTTAAACTTTATACGGAACCTCACAGCAACGGTGATGCCAATAGCAGAAATGCGCTTGGAGTGCCCATATAATTGCTATCCGAATAAAAATTATAACAAGGGTTAACTCATATGAACATTAAGTGACTGCTGAAGCTTTTTTTGGTTAGCTTCTGCAACTATGCTTTCGGGAAGGTTATTCCACAGACATATGGCATGTGGGAGCACTGACGGATTAAAGCGTCGGTTTTACCATAAATGTGGGTGAAACTTAGGCGATGGTGTAATCCACGTGACGTGTACGACTATGTTTCCAGGCGTAAAAGATGGTGGTTAAATTTATGCACATATTTATGAAACAATTCCAAAATGGCTATGTCACAATCGTTACTTAGCAGCTGTAGGGAAAGGGAAAGTTTAATTTGAGTTATGCTTTATTGGTAGTCATGATTTTGAGAAATGAAAAAGTGGCTCAATTTTGAATTGTGGTTAGATAGTTCTGATAGGGCAACCAGATCAGAGAGGGAAATTCAAGTTGTGGGTAGGCAAATGTTTGAAGAGTGACCTAACAGATAAAAGAAGGAGTTTTAAGGGTGTTGATGTAAGTATCCTGACGATCTGGTACCCCAATGATCTGGCTGCATTGTTCCACACGATGATAATATGGAGAGACCAGGAGAGGTTTGGAGTAAGGGTGATGTCAAGAGAAAGCCTGAGATAATCTGGTGCTTTTTATACCTTACAAAAAGTTAGAATTATAAAAAGCTTTCGGCTAAAAGAGATTCATTTGAATTTATTTGAGTGTAAATTCATTAGCCAGATGTCTAAATTAACAAAGCAATGAAAGGAAGCCATCTCTTGGCAGTTGAAGAATATAAAAGAAAATGAGATTCACTTCACTTGCTTTTACGTCTGCAATGTGAAAGATCTTCAACACTTCTTTTTGTATGATGCTGCCATAGACAAGCTATTTTTGCCTTATGCCTGCTTATATTTCATAGCTAGCTTATTTCTTTGTAACAAACTACAAAATTTCCTTAAGTTATGCACCTACTTCACCTCACAATAAAATCACATTACAGCACTGGCTGCTTAGCACAAAGCCCAAGTTTGATTACAGGAATTCTAAGATGCAGATAAAATGTGAATGCTCTAAACAGACAAAAAAAATTTCGTATGGAAAGGATTGGAGGAAGATTGATAGACATTTGGCTGTGTAATATCAGGTAAGAAGAGGTAAAACTCAACTATTTACACAAAGCTGCTCCCATTTTCAATGGCTGGCTTCAAATCTTCCAACAACTGCATTAATAACTGGCACTTTTATGCAAATAAGTGACCACAATTTTAACCCAGTGAAAAGAAAGTACAGCCATCCAATAAATCAGTAATCATTACAAAACAATGGGCTTATGTTAATTTCTCCCCTTAATTTGATTGCTTCCAGTCAACGACAGTACATCTATATAGCTCGAGTTTTGTCGTACTTTTATCTAGAGAAAACAACAGCTGAGGTCAAATTTTTTAAATGTGTGCTGTTGTTTTTGCTTGCAGTCAACGACAGTACATTTATATAGCTCAAGTTTTGTGGTACTTTTATCTAGAGAAAACAACAGCACACATTTAAAAAATTTGACCTCAGCTGTTGTGCGTGCATGCATATCAGCCAGGCACATAGCGCATAAAAATTAAATTCTAGGGTTTTACATGCTAAAATCCCAATCCGATTATGATGAGCAAATCAAGAACGATGTAAAAGTGGGAGCAAACGTTTCAACAAGTGGACTTGTCTTTTGACCTTAAAATGACCTTAAAGTAACGCTAGCAGAAAGAAACTATCCACAAATTCCTCTCGACAATGCTTATGACGTCGCATCAAGATTGGAGAGGCAGTCGGAATTAGCTCAGAAACAGCCTCCACCAGAATCTGAGAGACCATCAGCCTCTATAAGAAAATATTCTGATGCCCTCGCAAACCTAAACAATATCCAACGAAAATACCGCACAACATCATCAAGTAATGAGCATCTGAGAAAAGCGTTCCCAGTGGTATCAAGGGTGGCCTATCGCCACAACAGAAACTTTAAAGATATGTTAGTGCATGTAAAAGTCAGCCATCTATGCCCCGTAACAAAAGTATGTTGTCACCCCAGGTGCGAAACCTGCAGGCACCTTCAAAGTGACATTAAAATTAAAAGCACTGTAAATAGTTATACACACGAACAGAAAATTAGCTTTACTTGCACTAGTTCTGATCTAATTTATATGCTTGAATGTTCCATCTGTAAGAAACAACATATTGGTGAAACGGGACAATCAATGAACGTCAATTTAAACGAACATCGCGCAGACACAGCTAGAAAGCTTCTCAAAGCCATT
Organism: Dermacentor variabilis; assembly: GCF_050947875.1. Lineage (NCBI taxonomy): Eukaryota > Metazoa > Arthropoda > Arachnida > Ixodida > Ixodidae > Dermacentor > Dermacentor variabilis. Next base: position 278,453,294 of record NC_134568.1, read on the forward strand.
GCCAAACATCTCAACCAACCAGGTCATAACTTTAATGCACTTAAACTCTACAGCCTACAGTCAAATTTCCATTCTATGCAAGACAGAAAATACAGAGAATCAAACCTCATCCTTAAGTTCAGCAACCAATAGACATAAATGTTTCAAAGATATTTAGAATCTATTTGCTATGCTAAATTTCAAGCTATAGGCAATAGCACTTATTTTTTATTGGGTTGCTTAGCGTTTTCTTCTTTTGATTTCTTCTTTCTCTTTTTTTTCTTTCCTCCCTTTTTAAATTATTATTATTATTTCTTTTCCATGAGCACCTTTTTCTGGCGCTTTTTTTTTTTTATTCTCTCTTTCAGAGACATGATAGCTCACTGATCTCCAGAGAAGCATATAATCCCCCCATCGTCCAGGCCCCTGTCACGAAAAAACACACGGTCGGCTGACACACGGCGCTACTGCATATTCCCTTTCTAGCACCCCTTTCTTTTCAATCCTATACCCTTACCGCTAACACAACCTCGGTCGTTGCCTCGCCCACCTGCATTACCCCCTCACCCCTTTAGAAGAAGCCTACCTATATATACAGTGCCAAGGAAAGCACACGTCGCCTTGAAAGAAACAAGTCCACTTGTCGAAACGGTGGCTCCCGCTTTTACCTTGTTCTCATTTTGCTCATCATCTTGAAGTTCCATCTCCTATCTACCCCGTGTTTTCCCTGAACCTGATTATGAGGCACGCAGTAGTGGGAGACTCAAGATTTTGACCACCTGAGGTTCTTTAACATGTATCTAAATCTAGCATACCGTGTTTGTAGACATGACAGAAGTGACAAAAAGTAAATGTCCAATGCAATCCTACCTTCCACTTAATTCTTACAGGAAAACATAGAAAAGGAAAAAAGGAGTCATTCCTGCCCGCAAGCAGTACATCAAAAGTCTACCTGTCTGCCTAAGGAACCCATCACATTAAAGAAAAATAATTTCACAGGACAAAGGAATACACAGACATTCAGAATTTTCATTCAGAGAAAGAGAAACGAGAGAACAGAAGGGGGAAATGAGAGAATGGATGGCAGCAGGAGACACTGATACTGTTGGAAAGGTGCTACCTCCTAACATTTACCTTCAATATACTCATTAGAAGAACTCGTCATTGTAAACACTGAAGTGGAAACCCACATTGGCATGTCGCACAATGAGGCAGCACAATGGGTGGCAATATTAAGTCACAAGCTTACACATTAGTTTGTCTAAACACAACAGAAATAGCACTCAATGCTACAGTTGCTACAATTTTGCTTTCACATGAAGTGCCAAAGAGGCATAGAAACACACTGCTGCACTGCATGCTGTACTTTTTCAAGCATTTTCTTTCACAACAAAAAACAGAATTAAGCCTCTCTTTTTTTTTTTATTTGATCGACTTGAGAATGCAACCAATTCTTGCAGCTCTATCATGGTGAAATGATGGATGTTAAATACAAAAGCACAAAAGCAGTCTCAAAGAGAGGAAAACAAAAACAAGAAAGCCATGTTATGAGTGAAATAAAAAATAAATAAATAAAACACAAAACTTGTGCAGACCTGAAATTCCTTGAAGAGCTGCGCAAACTGTTCCCAGTCAACAGACAGGCCTCTTTCTAGAGCCAGATCAGTAATCAGCTCCTTCTGGAGGCCATGCTGAACATAGAGTTCCCAGGCAATATGTCCTAAACAAAGAAGAATTGCAAACAGGAAGAAATCTTTGTGCAACACAAGCATCTCATGGTTGGACACACCTTACAGTAGTGCCCACGTGATAAAGCTACTATACAATGTTTGCAACAAATCGTCAACATACCAGGCATAACATCAGCCGACTTCACACCTTTCAGTGCAGCCTCCGCCTTACTCATCTGATGAAGGTATTTGTCTTCTTCGGCATTCACAATATTTTTCACCTGCAACAACATACGGTGTGCAAATCATACCATATGACATACAGACAATGAAACACTTCACTCAATAGCACAGTGTGATAGCAATACAAAACCCTTCCTGGTAAAAATTGAAAACTGCCAATATAAAGATACTATGTATGCCCAAAGAGCAAGGGTGGAAGCCTGGGTTAATTGGTAATTTATGACAAAACTAAGCACAGCACATGATTGAGGACTTGAACCTCAACAAATGATTGAGGATCTTAACTGAGCAAATGTAAGAGTAGGGTTAAAGATTAATATGCAGAAGACAAAAGTAATGTTCAATAGCCTAGCAAGGGAACGAGAATTCATGATCACCTACAATCCTATCACCTACAGTCAGCCCCTAGAGCCCCTAGAGTCTGTGCAGGACTAAGATTATCTAGAGTAAGTTTATCTAGGCAGGCATTGCAAAATCATGACTGGAAGCTTACCACTGTCTTTGAAAAGAAAAGTGTACAATCACTGCATTCTACCGGTGCTAACATATCGAGCAGAAACTTGGAAATTAACAAAGAAGCTCAAGAACAAGTTTAATAAGGACCGTGCAAAGAGCAATGGATCGAAAAATATTAGGCGTAATGTTAAAAGATAGGAAGAGAGTGGTGTGGACCACAGAGCAAACGGGGAAAGACTATATTCTAGTTGACAATAAGAGAAAAAAATGGAGCTGGGCAGGCCATGTAATGCATAGGGCAGATAACCGGTGGACCATTACAGTTACAGAATGGGTACCAAGGAAAAGAAGCGCAGTCAAGGATGGCATAAAATTAGATGGGGTGATGTAATTAGCAAATTCGCAGGTGGAGGTTGGAATCAGCTAGCGCAAGACATGGGCAATTGTAGATAACTGGGAGAGGTCTTGTCCTGCAGTGGACATAATGAAGATGATGATGATGAAGCACAGCACAGAAGACAGGGACACAGAAAGACACACAAAATGCTGGTTCTTTTTTTCTTTCTTCTTTCAGTGCACACTTCCATATATGTGACCTTTGCATCACCAATAAACACTGTTGAAAGTAAGCGCCTTTGGTGTTTTCCTTTCGGCCCCCATTTTCGCATTTTTCTTAGTTTTGCCATGTCCATATAATGGGTAACAACAGTCACATCAGCAGTTCCAAACAAGAGTCACCACTTGCAATGATGGCCTCTAATATCAAGAAAAATCTTTACATATATCCTTGGCAGCTGTACATTTGTACCAGGTACTTATATTAACTGCAGGAACACACATGATACATAGACATTAAGTAAAACAATAATAATTTTATAATGTAGTTACCAGCTCTATATTAATTCCAGGGTAAACATCACCCAGAAGATGCTGAACATCTTCTGCCAAGAGGGCCAGCGTTCCTCGATCACATTTCAAATGCCAGATTACTGCATGAGAAGCCTTGCGTATAATTCTCCGTAGCTTGTTCCTGGGAGTAAAGTGAAAAACAGAAAATGTATTAGGGCAGGTTTTCATGAAATGCAAGCAAGTAAAGATGTATTAGCTGTAACTGCATATTTTCTTCACAGAAGCATGATTACAAAGAGTGGAATAGGTGTAAATAGTGAGTAGCAGTCCACATACTTGCAGGATAGGCTGTTACAACAACGTATGCTGTACGCCATTCATAAATCAAATTTCCTTTCCTCCACTTCCTTTTTCTTTAAATCCCCTTCCCCCATTACAGGTTAGCAAACCGTATTGTTTGCTGGTGGTCGACCTCCTTCCTTGCCTTTACACTTTCTCTCGCTCATATGCAGAGCACTACACAGGGAAGCCTGGTTTTTGCATATGAAATCAACAAAGCAAATACATTAAGCCGACTGTTAAACTTGACCTGCAATATAAAACTCACACATAACTATATACAAAGATACTAAGCTAAGTGCAGCATAATACAAGCCCAGATGTTTTGCAGCTCACATCCTTTCATTTTCGTGCAGTGGCACAAATAAATGTGACACTCTAGCATAACTGCACTCTCAAGACTAAGGCCCTGTGTTTAAATGTTGTGATACAATTTACTTAAATATTTCACTGTCAATTACGATACTCCCTAATGCAACTTTGAGTGCAGTTCTATATAGGTTTTCATTTCGCGATATATTGGCTGGCACATACAATCAGTCTCGTGCGGCACAGTGCAAATTGAGTGAGGTGTGGTGCAACTACCTCGATAGTCTGGAGATCGTGGGAGCCAGTGATTGGGGCCAGCGCATGGGTGACGTGTGGGCGCAATTCACAGAAGTTGCCACGAATAGACCTAGACAATGCGCGCTACTCTGGTGCCATCTCGTAGTCACCGCTGCAAAGCACCTCGTGCGTGGCACTATGCTTTTCTTCTCACGCTTTTGCCATACCCTCCCCCACTTTCTGCCTCATGGTTCCGATGCACGCTCCTCTCTGCTTTTCTCCTCGCACCTCTTCTCTCGCTGCTTTCTTCATCCCCCATTACACGTCACCTTCGCTCTCATGTTTCGCTGTGATCATTGTTGTGCCATTACCACCAGCCCGGATTCTGAATCTACAAGGTGCAGAATTTATCCTGCGAACGCCCTTTGGACAAACCCGGGGCTGCGCCGAAAGGCACAGCGCCCTAAGCTATCCCTTGACAAGTCAAGATGCTGAGCCGTGAGGCAGCGGCATCCTGAGGAAAAGCATTGGCAAGCAATATGTCCAAACGTGCAACAAAGTGCTAGACAGCCCAGCGCCGTATTTCCTTTTGCCTGGAGGTCACCGCGCGCGGCAACTTTGAACCGGGTGGCCAGCGCGGTCGCTGGTTGGACCTCTCGGACGACCGTCGAGTGCTGGCTTTGTATTGGGCCGTTTGAGTGACAATCATTTCTCGGGGCTTTATAAGCCCCGCCGCCGCCGCCGGGAGAACCGGATCCACCGACCCACCGGGAGCCGAGTGCCGCTCTCGAGTGGAGTGAGATGTGTCACGCGTTGGAGTCTCACCGGACGTCCCCGAGCGGGAACAGTCGCGTTTGCTGTTAGCTCTCGGCCCCAGTGCCGATCCGAACTTGTCCTGTACAATGACCTGTATATAGCGTATAAAATCCCTTTCGTTATTCTCACCGACGCCTGACTCGGAGTCTTCGCTACCAACGCTCTGTCACGAAACGGGTGACGAGCGCTACGGGACCACCTCAAAGTCGTAATATAATTCACTCGGTTACGCCGCGAACACCAACGCTCTCCGTAAGAACGGGCACCTAAAAGCTGCACTCTAAAATTTTATACGCCAATTGCTTTAATCAAAACGCAGAAGAACAACAAGGCAAACCACAGCACAAGCAATGTATTTGTAGAGCTAGCTTGACACTTGTTCGCAGGCCTCTTAAAATGAGCAAGACTTGCGCTACTGAGCTCACCCAGCATCTGCATGTTCTGGAAGTACACCATCAGAAATGGCCATTGTGAACATACGGGCATGGTCCACAGCAGTGCGATAGGCAATGTCCACGAAACAGCCACTGCCTACCAGGCCACTGTAAGGCTTCACTCTAGCTTTCTGAAAAAAAAACATTGAGAAATTTCAGGAGAAACTCTGAAAGTTTACAGGCTCAATTTTGATCGTAGACAACTAACCACACTAAGATAGGGACTGCATTACAGAAGGGCTCTGAAAAGTTGATTATATTCTTTTAAATTGAGCTCATAAGACTTGTGTTCTTAGGCCAACAGCATGGTATGTTGCATGCATGTCATTAGGTTTGTTAACACGAGGCATGACCATGCAAAACCTAAGAACGGGGACAGTGTCACAGCAGGTGGGACAACAGTGAACAAATTGATGCACAATGTAGCAAGACTAAGATGCCACCCATCAGATTCAGATATGTGCATGCGAGTTAATTGCTACAGAAAATGGCGCATACAGCCTGTTAGATGTCCTCCAGTTGATGCCTAAACCATTCGGTCAGTGCAGCCATGAAATTGGAAATGTTGTCCCTACAACTTCCTTTTGCATTTAAAGATGTGAGAACCGCATGGTTACACTACAGACTATCAGATGAATGATGAAAAACCTCACCAACTTTTCTGCTTTACTGCAGTTCGCACAATTTTTTTTAACATCTTGTAATATTTCTAATCATCACAATAAAACCGATTCTTTCTAATCATCACATGCACGCAAGCATCTAGCTTTTTGTGATAGAGGCAAAATTGTACAAAACTATGCTGGGGTGTTTATACTTGAAGATTTCAAAAGGCTATATCCAACACCTGCAAAGTGTTCTTGTAGCACTTTGCATTGATATTTAACTATTTATGTGTGTGACATTCCGCTGCTACGAAATAAACTCACACTTGCTAGCCCATCTTGGACAGACTCTAAAATCACATTGTCCATGTTGTGAATCATGTCCAGGACAAAGGGCATGCAACGAGAATTGATGTTTGCTTGTTTGTACATTAGTATGCACTCACCATGATGCTATTACTCTATCTTTGGGCACCACAGGTGCCAGTCCATCTGACATTGCATAAATAGGTTTACATTAATAATGCATCATGGTTCCTCAAAGCAAAAATTACAATTATCAGTGAATGGTCAAAATTGAAAGCTGTTTTAATAATAGCAACCCAGAAAGAATGCCAGGAAGTGAGTGACAGTGAATAAAAGTGGCAGTAATTGTCACAAGGGCAAAATAACATTTTACCTTTTATTTTTCTCACTATCACATTCTCAATGACACACAAGGTTTCCCCTCCAAAAAAATTATATATATATATATATATATATATATATATATATATATTGTAGTGAGAAATAAGAGCACCAGCAGGAGATGAAGAGGAAGGAGACGGTTGTTGTTAGTGCTCACACTTGCCCTGCTCAGCCTTTGTCTCTTTCTGTACATTCATATAAAATGCCAAGCGCATCTAGCCTTAAACGCATACTATCAATATATATATATATATATATATATATATATATATATATATATATATATATATATATATATATATATATATATATATATATATATATATATACACACACACACACACACACACACACACACAAAAGCACAACTCAGACTTTCATTTCATCCCATTCCTTACATTCACAGAAGCTCAATATTTCTAGAAATAAAGAACACAAACTCGTATCTTCATCATTCCTTCAATGCACAACAAGCAATGAGATTTGTCTGTTGCATATAATCACATAGGTACTCCAAACAAACTTACTTTAAGAGATTGTTGCAGCTCTTAAGTTGTAAAAGAAGTTAAACCAAACACATTTAGCATCTTAGATAAATAGAAGAGCACAAGTATACACACTTGCAACCACGCGCACACCCAAACACGCAGACACACTAGATACGTCCACTACACACTATTTACACTCTTTTAATTATCTAAGATGCGTTATCGACTAGCCTAACAAGTTCTTTTGGAACATTTAGCATGCACTCAGCTATAGCAAAATGAAATGAGAATTCTATAAAGTGGTGCATCCATGTTATGAAAATAAATATTAAACCACTACCTTTTGCAATGCTGTAATGAGAGGTGAAAACAAGTCCGTGTCATAGTTTGATTTCACATTCTGAAGAACTGCAGTAAGGCGTTCAAGTCCCATTCCTGTGTCCACATGTTTCTTTGGTAGTGAGTGCAACTGACCATCAGCATCCCTTAAGAAAAGAAAAACCTTTATTTCTATTTCTAAAGACAGGATGTCAACTTTTCCACACAAAAAAAAAACGGAAGTGAGTGATTTCCACAGCAGGAGAAGGCTCACTATATGACTCTAGAAAAGAATGAAACTACACATTTAAAAAAAATCACAGCATTGTGGCAAAATACTCACCTGTTGAATTCCATAAACACAAGGTTCCAAAGTTCCACCATGTCGCTGTGTCCAGCATTGACTCGATGCAAAGGAGGTGATGAAGCAAAGCTGTGCTCAGCAAGGTCAATATGAATTTCAGTACAGGGGCCACATGGTCCAACATTGCCCATCTCCCAAAAATTTTCCTTCATTCCAAAGGGAAGGATGTGCGCCTCCGGCACACTGAAAATTGGAAATATAAATGGTGCTGACACAAGCACAGGATCGAGAAAACTGCCACTTGACATTTTTATTTCTATTTATCCTTGAAACTGACCCAGTAAAATTGTGCAGTAACTACTCAGACTCAACCCTTCCCCCACCTCCACATCCTTCATCTCAAAACCCACTGCCAAGTGGATGATCACAGCCACTTCATACAAAGACCAAAGGTATTTTTTGGTCTTCACTGGTGGCAGGATAACTGTTGTGAACAATACTCTGGACTGAGGACACTGACAGCATACCCACCTTTACTGCCAATAAATCCTTGGATGAGTCAACAGTCAACTTCATTCACTACAAGTAAATGATGCCCTTCTTTTAAGTTGACCTTGTACAAAAGTCCAAGTTGCCATGCTCTTAAAATTCCTAATTTAAACTCTCAGATTAGTCAAACCAATTTTGGATGTCTGATGGGCATTGAGAGATAACTCAACTGAGAAACACAAAGTGCACCCAAACACAAATTTTCATGGAAGTCATACAAAATTTTTGCCATGAAAAGGAGCACTGTCATCCATCTGAAGGTAGCCCTGAAGCTACAAAGGAAACCCATACAGGTTGCTAAAATGCAAGCTCCACAGTTGAAGACCATTTTGTCTCAACTTTGGAAGTTTTTCCACCTTGCATATTTACATAGAACTTATTTGCTTATACTTTTCATTGATTAATTTGCTCTCACACTATCATGTGCTAGTCTCCTGGTTAGCCCAGTTTGTAAAGCAACTGCCCCAGAAATATAGTGATACGAGGTTCATTTCAAGGGCCAGGAAAAAGTGTTTTCTAATGCAAAGCTTTCTTTCTAAGGAACCTTTATGGGTTTTCTTTGTAACTTCGTGCATTTTCCGTGTATACCAACTCTACCTTTCAAGAATGTTCTTCCACCCTGTGCACTTCAGCAGAACTCAACTGCTAATTAAACATTGATGGCACTTCCTGGAAACAAAATTAGGGACCACCCATCACAATTAACACATCTCAAAAGTTACATCTCAAGTAATGCCATTTCTGACTTGCTGGAACCAATAAACATCCATGTCACATTGGATTCATTGGGATGTCTGAACATAGTAGCAGCCACGCAGAACACATTTCAAGGACAATGCCTAAACTTTCCAAAATAATTTGAGTGACTGCTTGCCACAGCTTTCAGACACTAGTACATTCAATGAGACACAGTTTTATAATACAAAATTGGTGCACTTGTATGAACAAAATTTTTTCAGACTACACACTTCCGCTTAACATGAACTATAAGCATTGCAAGGCAGGCTAAAATGCCGAGAGCACAGTCAATGTGCATTTGAGAAAGCAAGCTGTTGAAAATGTTTAATGTTTTGAAAATAACAGAATATTTGTGAATGCAGGAATTCAGAGCACTATGTGTTTATGCATTCATTAAAACGATTAAGCATTAAAAATGATTAAGCATCAGTTTCACTGCTTTGGTTTTTCAAACGCACAATGTCGGTACTGACAATAAAAGGTAACATGTAGCTGATTTTCAACACATAGCAGCACTCCCAACGCTTTCAGTGTCCCCACTGTATAGGCTATAATGTAGCAGCAGTTTTATGTAGCTGTTATCCTAGTACACACAAATGAAGGGCTAGTGGCCAATGCCCAGATAGCTTACCCAAGGTCCAGCCACACATGGCGACACTCTTCATCTGGCTGCAAACCTAAGGTACAATCTCCAGCAAAATAAGTTACATAAAGCCTTTCCTTCGGCAGCTGATAAACTTTTGTGAGCAGTTCCCAGGCCATTGCACATGCTTCCTTCTGTAAAAAAAAAAAAAGAGTGGGCATTCCAGAACTGAATTTTTTTAAAACATACTCAGGCACGACCACTCGCAATTAAAGGTAATAACTGATGTGTCACATAACTTACAAACAGCAAGTAGTAGTAGTAGTAGTAGTAGTAGTAGTAGTAGTAGCAGTAGTAGTAGTAGTAGCAGTAGTAGTAGTAGTAGTAGTAGTAGTAGTAGTAGTAGTAGTAGTAGTAGTAGTAGTTCTCATGAAAAGATGAAACAACATGGTAGCTGAACTTCTAAGAGCATAAATAGAGTAACTATTTTTCAGAATTTAGTAATTGACCATCTCTAATGCTTAGTGCCTGCAGACCTGCAAGTAGTCATACAGGTACAATGTCAAGTTGTAGGGAAAGCAGTAGCCCACAAAAAACATGCCAAGCCCATTCCCCCCCCCCCCCATGTGAGGTCTGATACAACCTTTTTTTTTTTATGCATTCGGAAAAATGCAAGACAGAAGTGCTAAGAAGATTGAAGAAATTATTTCCGAATGCAGCCAAAAGCACAAGCCTTGTGCCTGAACCTTTCGAATGTTTTCTGCTACATTGGTGGAACAACCTGATTCAATAACAATTTCAGTTGCATATGCATGGCATCACTGTGTCATGGGTGACATAGGGTATTCCTGCTGTGTGGCAGCAAAAATACAGGTCTTTTTTATTGAGTGAAAACAATATGTTCGTGAAAAAATCGCGCAGCTATAAACATTTTTGCCGCAATCAGTTTCAATGGGTATGAACTTTGAGTCGAGTACAAATGTGACCAACCAGTGTCACATAATGCACCTTATAAAAAACACAGTACATACCCAATGCCCTGCTTGGTTTTATCAAAACTAGTCAAGAGAACTGTTCAATGCTTAGAAGACACAACTAATGTACACTTGTTGCTCACAGATGTTAAATAGAAGCTTACAAAGCTAAATTACTTTGAAAACCTGGCTGAAAACATTATGCTTTCTTTACGATCTAGAACCAAATTCATGGACACAAGGATAGCGCATGTTTACATACACACATTCCCTCAGTGCTCCGAATTAATTTTTGCATTCATGAAACTGAAGCTCGTTACACTTAGATTACTTAAAATAATACATGCATATGTCCCCGCAAAATAACTACACAACTCTAAGTGTTTGTTAACACTACAGAGAATTCAGAAGAACCAACTCAAAAATGAGGATCATAGTAAAGCAAAATCAAGAATAGCCTATGCAATCAATTTCAACTACAACCAATTTGCAGGCCTCTTTCTGGTTTCCTCCACCTGCAATAAACTGTCACAGCAGGCCAAGGCAAATAATTATAGCATAGCAGCTGCATAGCTGTCACGAGAGATACAAACAGTGTCTTACAAAAATATGGACACGTTTCTGTACGTCCACATATTTTTCAAATAGGTGGGCCTGTATAGAGACCATTCACAATTTTAATCATCGTAATAGACATTGATGGGCTAGTTCGTGAGCCATGATATTGATGAAGGAGCACACTTGAATTAGACACACTGAAGCACACATGAAAAAGGACATACACAGGTGCTTCATGAATATCCTTAATCATCTCTCAGGAGTGCCAACCAGCATGACACTCAGTGCCATGCCTAGGTCAGCATGCTCACTAACGCATACAGTGACTGCTACTTGGTCCATAGTCAATTCACAGGTGTGATATCTCACACCTGTGACGAAGGGTGTGAGTGGACGTGAGTATGAACAGGAGTGCGTGCCGTTTTATGCGAGCAGGAACAAAAGCCAGTGACAGTGAGTTTGAATGGATGCATCAGCATGAGTGACTATTGGCAAGTGTGAGTGGATGTGGTGGGAATTGACATGAGTATGAGCATGAGTGGGAGCCAATGTGTGAATGGAAGTGAGTATGAACACGAGTGGGCATTGGTGAGCATGAGGAGAAATGTGAATGCCAATTAATGTGAATGCACATGAGCATGAGGAAGTACATAGCCTACAAAATTATTGGTGAGTAAGAGTGAGCATCCGCTTATTCTGCTGACCTATGGTGCCATGTCACGAAGTGTGCCTGCGAAATTAGCATGCATGCTGAGTGTCCTCTTGTCTGCTTAACTACTGAATTCAGTGTAGCATAGTCGTTTGCTGTTTGTAAGCTTATCTATCGCTTGCAATCTCTTATTGTATCTATCGCTCGCAATCTCTTATGGTAACCATTATGTGAGCACAACAATCCCAGGAGATGATAATCAAACATAGCAGCTGGAAGTTACATGCCACTTGCGCAAAAATGTGTGTGCATTCCTGCTTGCATTGAAAGCAGATAAGCAGCAGGGTCTATGTCGAGCTGTACAGAATAGCCTAGCAAATTATGCATGAATAAGAGGACACTGGGTGGACGCATATGTGTACCCTCGCGTCTTTCGCAGGTGCACTCTATCATACGGTGCTGACCATCATGTCGGTCGATGCTCCCTTGAGATTTTTAAACACTTGAAGAACTGTGCCTATCACAACAAGTTAGAGAAACTCAGCTTTCATCACAGTAGCAAGTAAAAAGTTACACAAAAGTTTCACTGACCTTGAAATAGTCTCCAAACGACCAGTTTCCGAGCATTTCAAAAAAGGTGTGGTGTGACAAGTCCTTTCCAACATCATCCAAGTCATTGTGCTTGCCACCAACCCTGATACACTTCTGGTAGTTTGCAGCTCGCTGCAAGTCATGTAAAGGGCTGGATGGTTCCACCACTCCAAGAAAAACTCCCTTGAACTGCAAAACAAAATCATGTAAATTAAATCTGTGCTAAAATTGTCAAAATGCAAAGAAATAAAAGATAGCCAATTAACCACTCCTTTTGTTTCCCTAAACATTATTTTACCCTCTATTCCTTTACCCCCCAGTGAACTGAACAAAGAGGAGGAAATAAAGCAGCTTGTTTAAAATGACATTAGTTACTACAGAACAGGAAAGTGAGACAGAGCTGAGAAAATACTACCAGTATCAAAACAAACACTGTAGTTGGTACATGCTCCATTTCATATACCTGGTGCACAAGGTATTTGAGGTCAAGGCTTTGAAATGTCATAGGTATTTACATTCTCACTCTTTCTGTTTCGGTGTTTAACTTTGTCCTCACCAACCCATCTCTTACCTATCTAGCACATTAATTCCAGAGTATTATCCTCCAGTCCGACAAAAGTGATAAAGCCGTACACTATCCAAGTCTTCTTACACATGGAGATCGTCACCTTTCTAAATGTCTTAAAATCCTTTATTTTCGGGTGAGACTACATTTTATACCCAGTTATCGTGTATGACAAAGAAGAATAAGTGCTGAGAGTGGCCACATGCAGGCAGTAGTCTCTCAAGCAGGTGGAGGCTATGAGGAGCGAGAACCCTAAAAGGCTAATCATAGCCATTGTGGCACAGCTTGAAGTGGCCGAGTCAACAGCGAAGCTTTCGGAGCACGATGTCATTAGGCGCCAGTCCTAAGTAATGGATTTCCTTGCTCCCACAGGGCCTGTGCCACCCAACAGTGGGTGGCTGTAAAGTTCTGCTGTCACATCACCCTCAATGTGGCAGCTTAGCTCCCATTATAAACCTGCTACGCTGCTATGTACTGGGGATGCCAGTGATAGGGAGGGGAAACTAACAAACAGCCACACAATGCTAAAACTTGCTAAAGGTTGCTATTGTGGAACCACTGCCCAAAATCAATACACACTGTCTGATTAGAACATGCAGCTGTTATAGGAGCTAAGCTTAGTCAATAATTGGCACCAGATACAGTTTTATTGAACAGTTTTAAATAAAGAAAGTAAAAAAAAAGAAACAATGCAAAAAATTTGGAATGAATGTAGTCTGAAATATTGTTGATATTCGTGAAGTCGTCATTATGTCCTAAGTACCTGATGCACCCAGTTACTTCCAGGACATATACTTTGTACATGACCATATAGTAAGAGCAGTTGGTAATCTTGTTCATCAAAATGCTCAGTGGTTATATTTCAGCCTTCCAGTCTTTCACACAGAAGTGAAAGTGTGCTCTAAGTGTTTTATCAGTCTGGATTTCTTGCAGCAGCGAGATGAGTGAGACCTTTAAGTCTGCCAAACCTGGTTCTGTTATAGCATATATTGTTGGGGAAGTTGGTAAATATTTGAAGTAAGTAAAGTGCAAATTAGGCCAAAGACAAGCTGAAAGTCTGCGTTATGAACACTCTGGTTTCCTTACAGGATACATTATGAACTCACTTACTGGTAAGCAAGATGTCAGCTTTAAAAAATAAGGGCGTTTTGCACATGACCAAGAAACTGCACACACATGAGAGTAAGTGAATCCATACGCCTAAAAAAAAAACCTGCTACATGCCCTTGAAGGCTTCATGCCGATACAACTTCAATCTCGTAATTATTTTTCAGGTCGGCTACGTGAAGTGGTTTTCAGAACATAACAGTGCTCACTATATTTGAAAAACAGGTGACTGAAAGCTAGAACTAAATTGATTATTGTTAATATATAGTGACAGAATACAGCCTTTTAGGTGTCGGATGCCTAAAACAAATTGCCTTACAATAAAACATGATTTCCCACGACTGTCAAACAGTATCACTGTTGTGTTTCGAGTACACGCCACTGGAGAACGCTGTACATGTACTGAATCTTCTTTACGCATGTGTACCCTAGTTGTAGACAAAACGACGTGGCATACAGAACCGCTGCAGTTTTTTTACACACAAATATCAATAAACTTCCCGTCATGAATAAATGGCTTGCCTGGTTCATGCCCGCATTTGTAAAAAGAACAGATTTGTCCGCGGCTGCGGGCACAACAGAGCTGGATGGGACGAACTGGTGTTCATGACCTTTGACGAAATATTCGACAAAGGTCTGGCGAGCTTCACGAGCGGTGAATTTCCTAGTTGGACAAGTGCAGAGACCACGCAGATGTTTAAGTCTCAGCCACGTCAAGTGTCTTCCCCACAATATTAGTGTTTTCCCTGTCATTTTAGATGCCAAGGAACACCTGGAAGATGGAGAATGTTGCCGGTTCGTGAAGTCATCAACAGCACGTATCAAGCATAATGCAAACATACAGCATATATGCGCGCATAAAAATAAACCCTGCAATCGTCATAATCATGCCATAAAGGTATCCCGAGGTTATAAATAAAAGGTCACGCGCCAATAAAATACTTGGTTACTTGACTTACGCAATCAAAACAAACACGGACAACGCACTGATATTTATACAAGTACTCAAGACGCCTGGATTAAATAATTAGTATTATAACGACTGCCTATAGGACATAATGAAATTAGCACATAAGCACCTTGATTTTGTTGCCAAATAGTCATTACAGGTTTCCCGGCACCTGGGATTACACTAATATCAAAACAAGCAGTTCGCCCTCAACACGTGTAAATGTACCTGTAACCCATTACCTAAATTCAAACCTAACGCTTGCCTAACGTAGCGAATCTCACCGCATGAGCGATAAATTTAGCATAAACTAAAACACGTAATTAGCGTGATATTTGCACGCCGCTCACTATAACGCCGCTTGCTGCATGGTTAGCATGGTCGCTGCCATTTCTGCTAGCGTCGTCATAGAAACAAGAACTACAATTTCACATCAACCGTTGAAGGGCAAACAACTATGAAAAATATATGATTTATAATGTCAGTCTTATTATTATGTTTACAAAAAAAGGTATTTGCCTACATGATGCAAGCACTGGCCCTAGTTCCGCCAGTTCTTTCGCCCTGCTAAACAAAGCGCGCGAGATTCAAACTTTCCATTAAATTTTTCTCCTGCTTTTGCAATGGAATGAAGGCTCTAAGGCTCTAGCAGCTGTTGTAGTAACGTTGTTGTGATGATGACGATGATGATGATGTGCCGCTCCTATGGTGCATACCCATTAAATCACACTTTTTTCAGCGTACTTTCCCTTTACAACACAGGAACTAATGCGTTCTTCCTTTTCTCTATTACATGAGGGCCTTTCAATCAATGCAGATTACCACACTCTTCGATCTACATCTTTCATGATATTCTCGTCCAAACAACGAGAAATGACAGCAAGCTGTATTGTAAAACGGAGCTATTAGTCAGTCTACTGTAAATGAGAAGCATTGTTTGCCCTTGAACGGTGTAATCCGCGTGCGCCAATTTAAGAATTAACGCAGTGTCGCGTCGTTGAGTTCCGCTTGTCAAAATAACCTGGAAGGCATGAATATTGAAAAAAAAAATGCACCCACGAGATCTCAGAAATTTTGTACTTGTCTTGCCTTAATTATTTCTTGTGGTTATGTACAATACACTGGCTTCATGTTCACTGTCTGCAAACTATTAAACAGGATCAGCAGCGTGCACGATCCGCAGATACAAGGAGGATATGTCCGGATATCCTGACCCCCTCCCCTTCCCCGTCCCCCCTTAAAGTTTGCCTGCGCAGCCGCCAGCGTACGGCACGAGGCAAACTCATGAATTCCTTCTTCCCAGCTCTCACTGTCATTTTGCTCGTGGAGAGACACGAAGGGTTTAATGATTACTGAAGAGAACCTGCCAGCATGTAAAAAACTAATCACCATCATCACCAATCACTATCTCAAAGTCATACCCCCTCTCTCCCTCATTCCTGAAGAAAACCAGGATACGCGCTTGCACGTAACCGCATACGTGTTTGATGTACAGCTGCTATTGTTAGAAGGTTTTGGTTATTACCCTTCACTTTTCGTTTTAAATGTAGCGCTTGTATCGTCCGTTATTTTGTGTTTGTCCTTGTCTGTTATCTGCGCTACCTACATGACGAATGTAATCGGGCTCGCCCACTTCTCTATTCTTGTGTCAAAAATATAATCGCTTGGTTGCATCATCCGGCGTGCATTGCTTCTGTGTCTCCATTACAAGGCAAGCGGTACAAAAGCCACTGAGTTACTGAAAGTTGGAAAGAGCCCTGCAGAAGCCGTGATAAAGAGCACGTGCGTTGTATCAAAGAAAATGGATGTCCCGACAGTCTAGTTACAGAACACATATATCTAGTAACGTTGGTCCAGGCAATGCGATGAGCAACTATGATGGCGACAGTCGCTTTCCTTCCTCCATGGTCGCAAATGAAGCCTCTGCAAGTTGCGTATCTTTACAATCTAGGTCATTTAACACATCAGGCGTTGAGCTTGACCACATCCTATTTCTACGAAAAAAAAAGAAAAGAAAGTGATGTCTCATTATCATGTTCCCACAAGGTCAATCATATGGTGTAAAACACATATCACTAAATGCAACTAAATGCTGGCGTTTTCATAGGGGGAATACGGACAATTTCTTGCATTATTAAAAAAAGTGAGCTTCTGCATTTCTTTTATTGAGGTTAGTTTTTCTTCTTCGCTAATTTGCAGTCAGATGCAATCGGAAGTAGAAATTATCAGTGAATTTCCCAATATGGATAAAAACGTTACTATGGAAGGCTACAGACAGTCAAAGTATACATTTAATAAAGTACTTTCTCAAAACAAACGTGTCCGCAAACTTTCCCACTAACTCATAAAAAAAAAACAAGCCCACAAAATGTGGTATTGCGATCAAACGCACGCGCGTGCACCGTATCCTAATGCAATTAAGCGTCAAGACCTGCAGGCTATCTTCAAAGCCGCTGATATTTAGGGTCTCGTAACCAAACTTCTATATATCTATATAGAGATGAACCCGGTTAAGTATTGCTCCGACACTCAACCGTTGTCTCGTCGGAAATTTCAATCGTTTTGGGGTGGGTCGTCATATGTCGAATAATAAAATACCTGTACTCGCGTTATTTCATTGTGGTGAAAATACGTTGCGTATATGTCAACTGTAACGTAAGTTTTAAATCCCGATGTATGTTGCAGAAAAAGACCATCTCGCTCCCGGCAAGTAGCAATGAGCATCCGCAGTGTCTTTGTAGGTATAACGATTCTCACTTCTTCAGTCGCCACGTGCTTCTGCTAGCGAGCTCCGGCGGCGTGTGTGGGTGCTTGTGAAGGTCCTTTGTGCTCACCGCAAGTAGTGGCCACGCTGCAGCCGAAGTGCCGCACCTTCGGCCTCAGTGGGCACGCTGGGGCACAAGTGGCGCAGCTTCGGCTTCCCCGACTCCGGTTTGTTCTCCAGGGAGTCGGGCGAGTCGATGCTGAAGCACATCAGGATCACGACAGTGTCCGAGTACGACAGCGGCCGCAGCCGGTGTTGTCCTCCTGCCACCGATCTTGCTTCGCCTTGCCGAGCTCGAGCAACATGGGTGGATCGTTGCGAAGGTCCTCTTTGTTCCCCGCAAGGATGGTGGGCACGCTGGGGCACAAGTGGCGCACCTTCGGCTTCCCCGACTCCGGGTTGTTCTCCAGGGAGTCGGGCGAGTCGATGCTGAAGCACATCGGGATAACGACCGTGTCCGAGTGCGACAGCGGCCGCAACCGGTCGTTGTCCTCCTGCCGCCGATCTTGATTCGCCTTGCCGAGCTCGAGCAACATGGGTGGATCGTTGCGAAGGTCCTTTTTGTTCCCCGCAAGGATGGTGGGCACGCTGGGGCACAAGTGGTGCACCTTCGGCTTCCCCGACTCCGGGTTGTTCTCCAGGGAGTCGGGCGAGTCGATGCTGAAGCACATCGGGATAACGACCGTGTCCGAGTGCGACAGCGGCCGCAACCGGTCGTTGTCCTCCTGCCGCCGATCTTGCTTCGCCTTGCCGAGCTCGAGCAACATGGGTGGATCGTTGCGAAGGTCCTTTTTGTTCCCCGCAAGGATGGTGGGCACGCTGGGGCACAAGTGGCGCACCTTCGGCTTCCCCGACTCCGGGTTGTTCTCCAGGGAGTCGGGCGAGTCGATGCTGAAGCACATCGGGATAACGACCGTGTCCGAGTGCGACAGCGGCCGCAACCGGTCGTTGTCCTCCTGCCGCCGATCTTGATTCGCCTTGCCGAGCTCGAGCAACATGGGTGGATCGTTGCGAAGGTCCTTTTTGTTCCCCGCAAGTATGGTGGGCACGCTGGGGCACAAGTGGTGCACCTTCGGCTTCCCCGACTCCGGGTTGTTCTCCAGGGAGTCGGGCGAGTCGATGCTGAAGCACATCGGGATAACGACCGTGTCCGAGTGCGACAGCGGCCGCAACCGGTCGTTGTCCTCCTGCCGCCGATCTTGCTTCGCCTTGCCGAGCTCGAGCAACATGGGTGGATCGTTGCGAAGGTCCTCTTTGTTCCCCGCAAGGATGGTGGGCACGCTGGGGCACAAGTGGCGCACCTTCGGCTTCCCCGACTCCGGGTTGTTCTCCAGGGAGTCGGGCGAGTCGATGCTGAAGCACATCGGGATAACGACCGTGTCCGAGTGCGACAGCGGCCGCAACCGGTCGTTGTCCTCCTGCCGCCGATCTTGCTTCGCCTTGCCGAGCTCGAGCAACATGGGTGGATCGTTGCGAAGGTCCTCTTTGTTCCCCGCAAGGATGGTGGGCACGCTGGGGCACAAGTGGCGCACCTTCGGCTTCCCCGACTCCGGGTTGTTCTCCAGGGAGTCGGGCGAGTCGATGCTGAAGCACATCGGGATAACGACCGTGTCCGAGTGCGACAGCGGCCGCAACCGGTCGTTGTCCTCCTGCCGCCGATCTTGATTCGCCTTGCCGAGCTCGAGCAACATGGGTGGATCGTTGCGAAGGTCCTTTTTGTTCCCCGCAAGGATGGTGGGCACGCTGGGGCACAAGTGGTGCACCTTCGGCTTCCCCGACTCCGGGTTGTTCTCCAGGGAGTCGGGCGAGTCGATGCTGAAGCACATCGGGATAACGACCGTGTCCGAGTGCGACAGCGGCCGCAACCGGTCGTTGTCCTCCTGCCGCCGATCTTGCTTCGCCTTGCCGAGCTCGAGCAACATGGGTGGATCGTTGCGAAGGTCCTTTTTGTTCCCCGCAAGGATGGTGGGCACGCTGGGGCACAAGTGGCGCACCTTCGGCTTCCCCGACTCCGGGTTGTTCTCCAGGGAGTCGGGCGAGTCGATGCTGAAGCACATCGGGATAACGACCGTGTCCGAGTGCGACAGCGGCCGCAACCGGTCGTTGTCCTCCTGCCGCCGATCTTGATTCGCCTTGCCGAGCTCGAGCAACATGGGTGGATCGTTGCGAAGGTCCTTTTTGTTCCCCGCAAGGATGGTGGGCACGCTGGGGCACAAGTGGTGCACCTTCGGCTTCCCCGACTCCGGGTTGTTCTCCAGGGAGTCGGGCGAGTCGATGCTGAAGCACATCGGGATAACGACCGTGTCCGAGTGCGACAGCGGCCGCAACTGGTCGTTGTCCTCCTGCCGCCGATCTTGCTTCGCCTTGCCGAGCTCGAGCAACATGGGTGAATCGTTGCGAAGGTCCTTTTTGTTCCCCGCAAGGATGGTGGGCACGCTGGGGCACAAGTGGCACACCTCCGGCTTCCACGACTCCGGGTTGTTCTCCAGGGAGTCGGGCGAGTCGATGCTGAAGCACATCAGGATCACGACTGTGTCCGAGTACGACAGCGGCCGCAACCGGTCGTTGTCCTCCTGCCGCCGATCTTGCTTCGCCTTGCCGAGCTCGAGCAACATGGGTGGATCGTTGCGAAGGTCCTTTTTGTTCCCCGCAAGGATGGTGGGCACGCTGGGGCACAAGTGGCGCACCTCCGGCTTCCCCGACTCCGGGTTGTTCTCCAGGGAGTCGGGCGAGTCGATATTGAAGCACATGATGATGACGTCTTTGTCTGGATAAGACAGCTGCCACAACCGGTCGTGGTCTTCCTGCCGCCTTTGACTCGCCTTGGCGTCTCCGACAGCGTGTGCGGGTCTTTCGGTTCCCGCAATAACGATAAACACGCTGGGGCAGAAGTGGC
Organism: Dermacentor variabilis; assembly: GCF_050947875.1. Lineage (NCBI taxonomy): Eukaryota > Metazoa > Arthropoda > Arachnida > Ixodida > Ixodidae > Dermacentor > Dermacentor variabilis. The sequence goes on from NC_134568.1 coordinate 278,473,951, forward strand.
GTACCTCCGGCCTCCCCGACTCCGGGTTGTTCTCCAGGGAGTCGGGCAAGTCGATACTGAAGCACATGATGGTGACGTCCTTGTCCGGGTAAGACAGCGGCCGCAACTGGTCGTGGTCCTCCTGCCACCTCTGGTTCGCCTTGGTGTTTCCGACAGCGTGTACACGTCTTTTGGTCCCCGCAAGAACGACAGACACGCTGAGGCAGAAGTGGCGTACCTCCGGCCTCCCCGACTCCGGGTTGTTCTCCAGAGAGTCGGGCGAGTCGATGCTGAAGCACATCAAGATCACGACCGTGTCCGAGTACGACAGCGGCCGCAACCGGTCATTGTCTTCATGCTGCCGATCTTGCTTCGCCTTGCCGAGCTCGAGCAGCGAGTGTGAGTCGTTGCGAAGGTCCTTTTTGTTCCCCGTAAATATACTGGGAACGCTGGGGCAGGCCTGCTTGACGTCAACCTCGATGGCGGTGACGTAATTCTCGAAGACAGTATTGGCACATGCGCCTGGAAACACGTCCTTACTGAAGACGATGAATACACTAGTCTAGGATAGGAGAAGATAGGATATCCTTCTTCGATGGCGAATACCCACTACGGGGGATTGGCCAAGATTTGGAGGATATTAGGAAGATGTTGGTAGTTTCCAAGAGAGGAGGCTCCTAGAAGAAGGATATTGAAATTCGAAAATTTAAACAAAATTGCGTGAACATTGGTTCTAAAATGTTTGTCATTAAAGAAGAAAAACGGCGGCACAAGTCTAGCACCCCCCCCCGCCCGGCGTTCTTCTTATTCTATTTCTTCTTTGTCTTCTTACATTCTTACAACCTTATTTCTTTCAATCGAAATCCGCAGGTCTATGGTTCACACTGAACAATTGAGTTATAACATCCCAAAGCCACCGCTCTGCTATGAAAAATGCTGTAGTGCGGGCTCCGGATTCATTTTTACCAACAGGCATCCTTTAAAAGGACAGAAAAATCACCCAGTTTTAGAGAATTCATAGCTGCTTTCGGTGGCGCAACAACACGTGGAAAAAGAAGTTGTGGGCTGACAGTACATGCGCTGTTCTCACAACTGTTTTCACAAAGTAGTGACATGTGCCAAAAAATAGCATGTCTCCGGCGATTCCTTCGACTCTGAACTCATTTACTGCAACCGTAGTATTCTCCCACAAGAAATATCTCAATGTTGTTGTTATTTCGGCCTCGACACATGGCTCATACCCACGCGGGGATTGGGCCCACTGGAGTTAACGAAAAGTGCACCCAACAAGTACAAAAAGCGGTAAAAAAACGATAGATAAGTAAACATTAGGCAGCTGAATTATAATAACACTATAATAGGGCTCCTTATAAAAAGGCGAAAAGATAAAGTACACGTCTTTCGGTACTATATATAGCTGCGTAAACTTCCCGACGGTTCAATGAACATATGCAGAGAATAACAGACCCGTGGCGTGTACCTAATTGACATTACTATAGTCGGAAGTACACATTCTGCGGAGGCAGGAGAAGCGCTGGCAATAAAGAAGGAAATGGTCACTTGTTTTTGGTTCCTTACATAAAGAGTAGAGGTTAGTTATAGATAAACGAGATATATGAAGGTAAACGTTCAGGCGGGGAACTCTACAACAGAAGCTTCATAACGTCATCCCGCATTGTTGGGAAAGGCATTCGCTCGTGTTCCACGGGAAGTTTAGCTGTCTAAAATCATCAGAGGAAATTGGAGATGATTAATCACGTTTTACAAATAAAAGGCGTTTAAATATATCTCATGTTAGAAAAGAAAATTTGGGAAGAACATATAAAACTGGACCATTGAGTGTTGGCTGCGAGCGAGTCCGCGGACTAAGTTAAGAAGATTTAGTGTGTCCGGAGACCCAGAAAACGCGGACTTCAGACAAACTGTTCGGCACAAGTGCTGGAAATACCGGGTGTTTTCTTTTTTTTTTTTTTCGGAAGGTCCAAAATTTTTAAGAATTGCCCGTGGCAGCGCGATTCTAACCCTTGATCTAAATTACTCGGCGAGGAACTGCTTGCGTGGACGATCTCGTGACTGCGCTTCTTCTCGGCGTTTTCTCTGTTTAGTGAAGCGAAGTTCGGCTGGCGACCAATCTATAGGCCTACTTCGACCGCGTCATTGTTTTCCATCAGGGAGTATATAAATGCCCCGCTGTGTGCGCGCACACACAGCGGGACAGCATAAAGTGCGCCAGCGCACTTTATGCAACATCTCATCCAACACCGTAAAAATGTTTACACCCTTAAGGGTGTTGTGGCACTGGTAACACCCTTATCGTTAGCACCTTTAAAAATTTACAGAGGTCGACGACGGAGCTCTAACTAGACGCGCGATGACAAAAAACGCAGTTGAAAACTATGTAATCATTCTGACAGCCTTGGGCGCGCAGAAATATCCAACAGGAGAGTTTCATATCTCTCCCTGTGAAATTCTCTTGTTGGATATTTCTGTGCGCCCAAGGTTGTCAGAATGTTTGCATAGTTTTCAACTACCTCTTTTGTCATCGCGCGTCTAGTTAGAGCTCTGTTGTCGGCCTCTATAAATTTTTAAAGGTGCTAACGATAAGGGTGTTACCAGTGCAACAACACCCCTAAGGGTGTAAATTTTTTACAGTCGGTGAGTGACCGATTTTCCACTGCGCCCGGCGCACCTTCGCGGCCCCCATACATGCATAGTTCGCGCAACCGATTGCGATAACCACATGCTTGTGATGACGAGATGGGCTTCGCATTTGTGCCAGCGTGGTGACGCGGTGGTGAAAATAGATAACTCCCGGTGTGGCTGGGTGTGGTCATTCTGGCGGATTTTTTGTGCAATCTTCTCGCGCAGGTTTCTTGCCGTTCTTGGGATGCAATTTGGGTGCGCCAGCTATGTGGCGGTTAGATTAACTGACTGCTAATAGAACGAGTGAAATTTACAAGTTCATTCTGCTTCTTTCGCGCGTTTTAGACAGAGCCGCCACAATATCACCGGAACACAGCGCACCTGAACAACCGAAATAATGACCGAGCTCTCGCTATCTGTTTTTATATATAGGTCATTAAAAGCAGTGCTCACGTATTGCCTCCTTCAAGACGGTGCTGAACACGTACTCAATGTATATTGCCGTTGTCTGGTGAGAAAAAAAAAACGAGAAACGTAGAGCCAAAACTAAAAATTAAATTCGTCATATCTGTAATTTAGTGCTCTTAAATGACCTTCCTTTATGTCTTTATACTCTCTGGAAGCAAAGAAAGAAAAGGAAAAATAAGCTGCTTGCTGCATGCAAGCAGTCGTCGAAGTTTTCGCATTTTAGACAGAACATGACTTTCATTGCAAGCTAGCTCTAACGATGCCTGCTCATCCTCTATTGTTGCTTCTCCGTAAGCTCTAAAGAAGCGTTTCACCATAAATGCGGAATATTGTCTTCACCGATGAGTCGCTGACAGGGAAATAATCAAAAGTCAGGAAACTATGGTTTATCATAACTCCAATCTCGTAGGGCAGTGTTTCTCAAACTGCGGGTTATAACCACAGTGATAGTTATAGTCGTGAGTCTTTTTCGGGGGGTCATGGAGGGTCTAGCTACACGTATGTACATACTGCTTACCGGAACACAGATACATTTTCAGTCAGGGTGCCCGTACTCTTTCAACGCTGTTTTCTTCAAGAGTAATATTAGCATGTATGTGCATGTCACCCCTGGAATTATATCCATTATGCAGAGTGTAATATTAGTTTTCACCACAAGATGGACGGCGAAACGGCATGACAAACGGCGATCTAAACCTTCGGTCGCCATTAAGAAAACGGAGCACGGCCTCCCTACCGCAGCCAATTAGGTCTTACTGAAACTGCACAATTGAAGCTCTGCAGATACGGTTGGGAATGAACGACCGCACGGCTGTACGGACTTCTTTTTCAACCGCAAAACTTCTACCTTCATTGTCAGCCAGCAAAATGTTGGCTATAGCGGCAAATTGATCCATTTGAAGCGTATTGATTTGGCTGTATAAAGAAAGCAAATTCATCCCTCAAAAAAGAGGTGAGGCGTGCAGACAGGACACAAGAGTAGAAAAGTGGACAACACGAACGCCGTTTTTTCCCCTATCAAGATTACCTCTTGACAGGAGGTCAACCGCACGTTGCTTAATTGCCGAAGGTTTGAGTTTTACTGGCTGTAAATTCTTTTCTATGGCTGAAATAGCTTTTTCTGAAAACATGTCATCTGGCATAATTACGAAATAACCTTCCTTGTCAGATATTACTGGTCTAAGTTTATGCTCCACAAGGTAATTAACTAACGGTCGGACAGGGTCAGACGTCTTAAAATGAGAATTTGATTGTTTAATGCTAGCAATGCAATCTGAAATACAGCGCGAGCGTTCTTCTTCCTGGACGAACCTGGTTATGCAGCGCGGTAGCTTAAAACGTCAACGGGTTTTATGTTAGGCTTGAAATAGTGCTTAGGACCTAAAGCAAGGGTTTTCCTATGGGTATCACTTACGATGGCATCTCCAAGAACCAGTGTGTTATTTGACGGTGAATTATTAGAAAGGTGTTTCCTCTTACTTTGTTGAAGCTCCGGAAGTTTCATCCTCCATAGGAAGTCCGCGTGTTGCACGGCTAACCTATTCCAATCGGCGTAGGGGCGGTTCCAATGGCGCCCATCTCCCAGGGCCGCGCAACGGACCTTTAGACACTCCTGATAGAACCTAACTTGGCGCCATGATTCAGCGGAAAGAATAGCTCCAATCCTCCTGGCATGCCCAGTTGATGGTTGATGGAAGCCGCACATCGTTTGAACTTCCAATGGGACGACACGATCACGACTAAACCACGACATGGTTCTAGCGCGGAACATGCATATCGCAATTAAGGAAGCTAACGAAGCAGGATTGTGCAGATAAGTAGGGGAACATGGAAAAGGGCTCAGAGTACTAGAAATGAAGCTTAGAACGACAGAAAGCTGAGCTAGTTGGTAAGGATTCATGATGCAAAAAAGAGAGATGAGGCGTACAGACAGCGTGCAGAGGTGAGGCGTGCAGACTTCTCTACTCTTGTGTCCTGTCTGCATGCCTCACCTCTTTTTTGCATAATGAATCCTTACAAACTAGCTCAGCTTTCTGTCGTTCTAAGCTTCAAATTCATCCCTCTCATTAAAGTACCTGATTAAATCAATCCTTGTTAAAAAACATTAGCAATATCTTTGGCAGCTCTCTTCGCGGAGGTTAATGTATTTTAAATAAATTAAATTGTAAAAATATCCGAAATATTGAAAAAGTAGTTGAGCCATTCCACTCTGTGAAGGTTGATGACCCAGCGAAGTTGTTTAGCAACCCGCCGTGGTTGCTCAGTGGCTATGGTGTTGGGGTGCTGAGCACGAGGTCGCGGGATCGAATCCCGGCCATGGCGGCCGCATTTCGATGGAGGCGAAATGCGAAAACACCCGTGTAGTTAGATTTAGGTGCACGTTAAAGATCCCCAGGTGTTCGAATTTTCCCGAGTCCTCCACTGCAGCGTTGCTCATAATCAGCAAGTGGTTTTGGCACGTAAAACCCCATATTTTTTTAAGTTGTTTAGCACACGACACAGAGGTGACACAGAATTTTGAAGAAAGGTACGAACTCATTTATTGTCTTGATCAGTGGTCATTGTTTGTCTTGATCGGTTGGTACTTTGTTGTTGTTGTTGTTGAACGTGGTGGTGGTGACGATGGCCTTGTGGTACACACTAATCGGCTCGGGTACAGCCTTCTTAGCTAGAGTCAAATCTATGCACGACAAAGAGAGGACAGTGCGCGCGTAGACATGGACGAGGCCGGACGAACGCCGGCAAGTTGTAACGGAGTGAAAGGGCTCAAGATTTTTTGTCTTATTATACGTGGTCTTCCCACAGCAAGTGTAAAACACAGATGAAATGCGTTGCTCGGGGATATGAGCCATTGCTTACTAGTTTATGAACCATTGCTTGATGAACCGCTGATGATGAAAGGTTTCGACGTGCTGTTCTGTATGCGTGATTAGAAAGAATGTAAGCACTGTTCGCTTCACTTTACGGAGTGCTTGTAGCCTCTGCCTTACGAGGCTATGAGCCATTACATTTTTTTTTAATTGCTTACAGGCGTGTGAGTGCTTACGGGGTATGAACCATTGATGAAGATAGTTTTTGTTGACGTACACAAAAAATACACGGAACTCTAGCATTATAGAGCTTCGCTGTAAAAAGGAAATTTTCAGAAGGCTGATAAAGGTGGGGTGTCATGATTGATTTGGTACTACTAAGAGACGGGTCACGTACTGGAAAAGTTTGAGAAACACTGTCGTAGGGGGACTTCACCCTGATTTTAGTGACTCTGTCAAGTGAAAAGTGGAAGTGGGACGTAACTCCGCGACACACTGCATGAACATTTTCCCCTGGTAGCAATTGAACAATCGCTCGATAAGGCTAGAAAAGTAGCAACAAACACGTGGTCCAAGATATCTCTTTTGTATGCTAGCTCTTTGATAGGGTGTTCGCCATCGATTCGGTCTCGTTGCGCCCTCGATACAGGATGAATTACTGTCGATCCAGGCAAGGTGAAGTCGGGACTCAACGTTTCTTAATAAACTCCGTGATAGTTCAACAAATCCTGCTTAGGGTTTATATCGGGTGTTTCAGCGAACAATATCATTTTTTTAAAATTGCCTGTGGCAGATAGGACAATTCTAGTCCATGAACTGGTCTACTGGAAGAGGCAGACATTACTTGCACACACACACACACACACACACACACACACACACACACACACACACACACACACACACACACACACACACACACACACACACACACACACACACACACACACACACACACACACACACGCACGCACAAATAGAAATGCATATGCGACTAATTAAAAGAATCACTGATCAAGTTTTTCACTAATTACCTTACGGCACATATTGCAATTTAGAAATTCTAGACGGAGAGTTCGCAAGGCGGATCCACTTGGAACGAATTCTCAGGATGACACCAGCTTCAAGATATTAATTATCGAACTTTGCGGAGAAATGCATTGTCGTTCCAGTTACTTTTGTGGTTCATTGCATAAAACAACATTTTCTTACGAAGTGGAATGACAGTGCATATTTAGCGCAAGTTTGACAGCGCATATCTCCTAAATGGTGTCATCTACACAATTCTTTTCAAGTGGATACGCCTTGCAGTCTCACCCGCTAGAATTTGTAAATTGCAATATGTGCCATAAGGTCATTAGTTAAAATTATAATGAGTGAATTTCTGGTAATTAGTCGATAATGCATTTCAATTTTCTGTGCAAGCAATGTCCGCCTCTTCGAGTAGACCAGCTCATTAACTATAGAATAATAGTGCTATCTGCCGCAGGCAATTAAAAAAAAAATTTTTTTTGAAAGTGTTCGCTGAAACACCGGCCCTGTATATAGCACCACCGCAAAATAAAATCAGACATTTTAAATTGTTATTACTTACGTTTGGGAAACCTCTTTATGTTTGCTAGTGTATTAAAGATTCACATCACAAAAATAGAAAAAAAGAAAGGGGCTTATATAATGTGCCAGTCAGGGTGGTGATCTGGGCGAGTTGGCTATTAATCCGAATAGCCTTCATGGCACTGTCAGACGAGTTTTCTTTCAGGCTATCTCACCTAACTAAAGGCGCGGTTAGAGTCCAGCGTTTCCAGCATGCCAGGCAGCGGTTGGAGCAGTCACGCCAGCGACGCCGAGACCGCCAAAAATTTGCCTTTTGTATGTGCGTTGAATGTGGTCCACGTAGCAGCGCGGCGATCAGCTGGTGGCTCAGCGCATGTCCACAAGTGCGCGGTGAACGAGCGCTTGCTCATTTAGCGAAACTCAGCACACTCACTCCTGTGCACCCGAACTGTATGTCAGCATGCTTACAGTGGACTGGAATAGGCTCTTCTAGTACGCTGTAAGCATGCTGCCGGCCAGCCAAGGTAGCGCGCGATGCACTCTGGTCTAGCGGCTCCGGCGGGAGATAGGACGTCTTCTATTCCCATGCCAGCCGTCTCCGATCACGCCTAACGGCGCCGATCACGCTGTCTCCGCGGTGACGCTAGACTGTACAGCGTCCACTTACGTCCACTTTTCGCTAGCGTGTAGCGTAACTGCGCCGTGCGTGGCGTGTGCCCGCGTTACGTCGGACTATATCCGCGCCTTAAACGTTTTCGCGGCCCGATCCTGAATATATATTGCAGTCTTAGAATCTGGGCCGAAATGTTGGCGGATGCCGAGAAATTAAGTCTAAAATCCTTTAATTTTTTTTCCGTTGCTGGCCGGAACTGAACCTGCGCCACACGGGTTCTTCAAGCACAGCAGCCCGCGCTATATACACCACGAACGCCCACAGGGAGGGAGCTAGGTATTGATTACTTCTCAGTGTTCGAACGCACTGTCGTGCCACGCATTTCAGAGGTCACGCCCAGACTTCGTATGCGCGCCGCCAGATGCCGCAGCATGTCCAGAGGGAAGCACAAGAAAGGAGCCCTGATACGTGACGCGTTTCGGCTATACGCATACTTGTATAGTCATCGTATATGCTCTGTCCAAATTTTTCATAGTGAAATTGTTTTAGCTCTGACAAACACGCACCCTTCTTATGCCCTGTTTAACCAGCGCTAAAACAATTTATCTATACAGTGCTAATTTATGGAGAAACCGGAAAAGCGGTAAATAGCCTTACAGGCAGCCGGAACGGTGAGGAAAAAAAAACCGGTTGTGCCTACGGAAAAACGTCCAAGTGGCAACCCATCTACTCATTACGTAACCTGCCAATACTCGCAGCTGTGGCTCAGTGGCTATGAGCTTCTGCTGTTGCCCACAAAGTCGCTGATTCGGTTCCCGGCCGCATTTCGATGGGAGCGGAATCCAAAAAGAACAAAAAAAGAAACGCTCATGTACTTTGGTTTAAGTGCCCGTTAAAGAACTCCAAGGTAGTCGAAATTAACCAGGAGCCCGTCACTGCGGAGTCCTTCGCAGCCCATTGAACAGTATCGTGCCGCTAAACCCCCGAATTTATTGTTTATTTATGACCTTCCAAACAGCACTTATTTCTTTTAATATCGACTATCTATGCCCAGTTGCTTTATAATCTGCAATCACTAGTGAGAAATTGTGGGGCGAATGTCAGGTATAATATATTAACAGCACTAGATTACTCTCTAATCCGTTTAATAAAAAAATTGACCGACGAATACGACACTCCCTAATGCGAAATTTGAGCGAAGCTTTATACGTGTTTTCATTTCTCGCTATATTGGTTGGCGCATACAATCTGTCTCGTGCGACACGTCGCAAATGGAGCGAAGTGTGGCGCGACTACCTCACTAATCGGGAGATAGCTAGAGAAAGCGCGTGGGTGACGCGTGGGCGCGATTCGCAGCCGCCGCCGCAGACAACCTCCTCTCATGCAGCGCTTTGTTTCTATACAGACGTAGTCATCTCGTAGCCATCGTCTCTAAAAGCCCGTCGTGCATGGCACTACGCTTTTCTTCTCACGCGTTCGCCATACCCTCCTCCTCCGCTTTCCTCCTCGCGCTCTCTTCGCTCTCGCTGCTTTTTTCATCCCCCGCTGCGCTCCGCGTTCGCTCGGTTACGAGGTAGGGCGCCGACGCCAATGCTCGCCGCAGGAACAGGCGCCTAAGAGCTGCGCTCTAAAATGAGTATTGAAGCGAAAGGCTGTGTCGTTGGGTGGCCACGTGCTCAGCCATATTTCACTGTACCACCGCTGCAGGAGCAAGGCCAGCGTTCCATGCAGCCTCGCACTTCTAGCCGGTGGGGCGCCTGGGTCGCCCTGCTGCTATTGCTGCTGGTTTTCTGCGTCCACGAGAGCACACGGGACAAGCTGCTCAAGCTGGCGGGCGCCGCAGCGTTTCTAGGCGGCCACAGGGGCTTAGTACCTATACCCATTCTCATCCACTACGGTGGCAGAGACGACCATCACCACCACCACCCCCACTCACACCACCCACACTACTACTATCACCACTACCCGCGAGCCGCCACTCCGTAGCTTGTCAATATTTATATGCAACATTGTTTCAGACATAACTGCATTTGACAACAGGGCTGAAGACAGATAAACGCTGCCTGACAGCAGCCCTGCCACCCATACACTGTCCAAGTGCATGCAGCACTTATAGGTACAACAGCTTCATAAAATAGTTACGCTGACAAACGCAAAAACAAGTGAAAAACTGAGTGTAATGTCCCATATATAAGCGTAATTTTTTAGCTGCACCAATTTTTCTTTTTAGTTGCCTGTGGCAGAACAGAGACAACAGAGTACCGCCGTTTACTTCTCTGTTTGTATTTGTCTTTCGGCTCGTAGGTCATAACTACGAGGAAGCTGAAAATTTCTAATGGTCGGAAGTTAAGGCTTTTTTGTGCCGGCAGTTAAGGCATATTTTGGTCGAGTGCGCATTGAGAAGCAACGCAAGTGTATAATGGAGGTCGCGGGCACAGGTGACTTGCATTAGTATGCAGTCATGTTTTACTCATCACTGTTTTACGCAATCAAAAACGCTACTGCCACTTACATCTCACAATCCACTATAGTGCGAAATAGGGATGCAAGCTCGTGAAGGGCCAGAACGCGAGTTACACAAGGATAAAGGCAGCACAGGGGCGCAAGGTGTATATAGGTATATGTACAGTCTGTCGCATTAGATTTTGCATTCGAGACTATGTACCCAGGATTTAGGTTTTTCGCAAATAACCATGTCCCTTTGATTTTTGTGGTCGACTGTACATGCGGATTCTGAATATAAGCGCAATGCAGTCAACGTCAGTGATTGTCGTTACCTTTTCCGAAGGTATCTTGGACAGGATCGATGCTCAAAAACGGTGCGCTTACCATGCAGCGCCGAAGCAGCGCCTCCTAGGTAGCGGGTCTGTGCACTCTGCTTTATGACATCACGCTACTTGGACCGAAGTTTCCATTGCCAAGCCCAGCGTGATGAAAGCGGTGACGTCAAAATCACCAGGGCTTACTCAGAAGCGTCCCCACTAGATTCTATGGCATCCGGGCAAGGCAGCATGACGCCACGGATCGAAGTGCGCCGGCCTTGTGCTGTCTAGGAGGCGTTGGCCGAAGGCGCCAATATCTTATCAGAGAAATGTAGACGCTATAATTTCATTCTCGCTCTTCAAGGAAGTGCGAAAGGGGGAGGACTTACTCCTACCAAAGTCACTTCCGCTCCCTTTCCGATTCTGGCTACATTTCTGCTTGTAAGCAAGCACGGCTAGTACGCCAAAGTTTGTTTCTGTGCGTGCGTGTGTGTGGGGAAAATGGCTAAGTGAGTGAGTGAGTGAGTGAGTGAGTGAGTGAGTGAGTGAGTGAGTGAGTGAGTGAGTGAGTGAGTGAGTGAGTGAGTGAGTGAGTGAGTGAGTGAGTGAGTGAGTGCGGGCTGTGGGTGTGTGCACGCGCGCGTGCTGGCATCCATGTGTTTGTTGGAGAAAGGCTAACACCTCGAGCTATCTATAGATGTGCGCATATGCTGGACAAAAGCTTTGCTTGAGCGCACGAGCATCAAAGTCGGTTGTTTGGCGAGTTGGTGTTGATATGCATGTTCAAATAAATAAATAAATAAACTTTAAGGTTTGATTATGAGGCACGCCTTAGTGGGGAACTCCGGATTAATTTCGACCACCTGGTGTTCTCTAACGTGCATGCGATATGCACGCTAAACGGGCGCTTTTGCATTCGTCCCCATCGAAATGCGGCCACCGCGGCCGGTATGATTTGATCGCGCGACCTCGTGCTTAGCAAGCAGCGCAACGTCAAAGCCACTAAGCAACCACGGCGGGTCATGATGAAACCGTCGTAAACACGATGCATGAGCAGCACAGGACCAGGCATACACTATATGAGTCTTCTGCTTTCCCGTCCAGATTTTTTTCTTCATTTCTTCATTTTTTTTTCATTGGCGGTAATTATAGTGTTAGATTTTTTTTTTTTTGCACGGCACTAGTCTGAACATTGGCTTTTAAAACTGAAGCAGGAATGTGTACATATCTGTTATATACGCATATATTTTCTGCTTTCGCAATAGTCAATTGCGTAATTTTGCCAACTTTCCCCTCTCACAGTGCTTAGTGGCCTGCTAGAGTGTGCTAGATGACCCCGACCTCTCTGCTTGCAGTTAAATAAAGTCTCCCTTCACCATATTGTGTCCATTGCAGCTCGTAAAACTAAGTTTTGCTGCTACTTATTTCTATTACATCGAAGTTTTGTACGTATGACAGCTATAATGAGAGCTCGTATTCGTGTTAACGCCTGTTTCTCGCCTTGACTGCACTGTTTCTAAAGTGCAATGCGAAATTATCTCACACATATCTTCTATTCCGGTACGCGCCTTGCAGGTTGCACCATTACCACCACCATGGACACGACCATGGCTACGGTGGTTACGGTGGATATGGTGGTCACGGTGGGTGGTGGTGACGTTGGTCACTATAGCGTTCTACACAAACCACATACGTTCATAAAGATATGGCCTATTCCTGAGTCACCAGAGGGTTTCCAACACAGACGTGTAATTTCCTATCGTATTCTCAATTGTATCAATTGCTTTATTTATAGTATAATTGCACACACAAGAGAGTTGCTGCGCACGTATGTATACGTACTGTAGTGCATGCGCTTATGATTGATTAAGCCCAGAGGTCAAAATTCGATGAACATTAAAGAAAAGTGAGTGAGAGAAGAAATGAACTGAGCCTACTCGTCTAAAAAAAAAAATGCGACAATCGCTCTGTTCCGCAAAGTAAACCCGGAAGCAAGGCATCCACCAGAAAGGCTCAGATGCGGCGCGCACTCTGGTGCAGTCGCGTGTACCTTGAAGAGTTACCAAGAGGAAGAGCAGAGTCCAGCGAATAGGATATTGTATGTATTGCAACGAATGAATGAATGTATTTATTTATTAGAAGGACTGGCATATGAGCCTGCTTTGGGAAGGAGTATGCACGGCACCCGATAATACGGACTATAGTGCTCAACATATATACCGGTGAATTCCAAGATGTTCTTGAGAAGATGGCCTTGTCCGCTGCGAGAGCCTGCTGCGGCTGTCGCAGTAAATGAATGCAGTGCCGGAGCAATGTTGCTGAAATCTGCGGCTGCTCCCCCCCCCCCTCCTCGCCCCATCCCTGAAGGCGAATGCTTCGCAGCTAGCGTTTCTTTTTCTCCTGATAGACTTTCAAATTTTTTTCTCTGATAGCAGATAATTGTGCATGCGTGCAAAAGCTGGCGCCTTAACTTAAATAACGCATGTGTGTCTGCCATACCAGTGTATGAGCACCGCGCATGTACGTACATACGGACCTTAAAAATTTTAGCTTAATTTTCGATTCCTTCGAATAAGCGTGAATTGCCAGATGGCTCTGAATGGCGCTTTGAAATGACGGAGTCTGCATGTGCTCTTGAAGGGACGTCTTGCAACATTTCAGTGCTGTCGCTTGGCATGCTCTGCGTGTTGTAACCGCATATACGAACGTTCCTGCCATTGCTTGCGGTATGAATTGAATGCAGCTTTGACAGCAGAACAATACCTGTGACAGAGTTCCATCTGTAGAAAACTAATATCCAGTAAAGGCCTATAGAGGCAACAGAGAAGTCGAATTTACCTGTTTCGTATGCAGCTTTGCATACGATGGCCTCTACGGACTAATTAATGACTTTAATATAAAATATTTTGGCGTCATGTATACACTGTGACAGTTGGCAGAGACTGAAATGAAAGGCTGAACTATCAAAGACCGTCCATGTCTACTACCCTCCATAGTTGATCTTCGCGGCGGCCAGTGGTGAATTGGGGGTTTTACGTGCTAAAACCACGATTTCATTAATAGATACGGCCCAGTGGGGGACTCCAGATTAATTTTGACCGTCAGGGAATCTTTAACGTGCCCCCAATGCACGGGACAAGGGCATTGTTGCATTTAGCCCCCATCGAAATGCGGCCGCCGCGGCCGGGATTTTATCCCGCGACCTCGCGCTTAGCAGCGCAACACCATAAATCCACCGCGGCGGGTAGAAGCGCCTGAAGGAGGCGCCGCGCAGCGTGGCGCCATCTCTCGAGGCGACGCCAAATCCGCACCGCGGAGCTCGCGGACCGCTGGCGTTCAGCGTTCAGCGCCAAAATATGACAGTGAAATGTATGGTGCCGTGTGTCTGCCTTTTGAACGTCGGTATTGGAAATTAGAAATAAAACTTCAGCGAGAAGTTACAGCTTGAGCGATATTGAGAACAAACATTAGGAAGAACTCGGAAGCAATGTTTTTTCTCAATTGTTTGGGCAGTAATTAGCGTGTGTAATGCGGTTGGGGACCAGAGACCGCGTTTTTTGAAGTTTTGACTGGTTGCCCGGATGATCTCGTTTTGATCTGGTTGCCCGGATGATCTCGATCACACAGACGAACATGTGATCGCATTATCCTACTTCACAAGATTATCAATAAGCGTACTTATGTTGACGTCCCCTTCTCTTTCGCCAGTTCTTCAGCACGTGTCACGCGCTGTTCCAACCCGCTTAACATCGTGCCGTTTATGCCGCTTTTAGATAGCTACAAATTTTCATTTTTTCCTTTCACAGTTGAATTGTGGAACGATTTAGATGGCACGTTACGTGAAATGTCTGTTGATAATTTTGTGCGAGAATTGCCAAATCATGTATTTTATTCATGACACTACTGTTTTCTCTGTAAATCATTACACTCACATTTGTAATCATGCACTTTCCTAATATTGTTTATGTATAATCTTCTGTACCACTCCTGCAATGTCCCAATTCATGGGATAGTAGTATTTGTAAATAAAAAATAAAAATAAATTTCTTGGCGTTCTTTGGTCATTATTGGCCCTTGTGCCATTAAGCCCCATACATCATCACACATTGCTCATAACCTGTTCTTTGAATAGGTCATGATTCATGTTCGGTGACCAATGGCAAAGAAAGTAAAAAATAGATAACATGCTTCAAGGGTCAAGCGAGCATAACAGATGAAAATGGTGAAACAAGAAAAGTTGCTTAGCAAGAATATAAAATGCCCTTGCAGGAATGCGCACACTTACTCCAAGTTCAATGCAGAGTTTAGACCACGTGCTTGTCGTAAGCTTCTGAGAGAACAGCGCTGCCAACTGGCGGGTTCCTCCCGATTGACAATAGGCATTGGCATCCCTCGTACGTGCATGCACGTGTCGTGGATGCTTACCAAAGCAAACCATGCATTTATCTGCAAGTCACAAACTTAAGGTAAATAAGTTAACAATGGGCAGCGGTAAAAACGCCAGACTAAAAGAAATCCTTATAGTAGTTTTGTTTATTTGATTTCAGTTTTACTGGCTCTTCTTTTTTTTTTGATAATGGGGTTTTACGTGCCAAAAACCACGATTTTATTATGAGGCAAGCCGTAGTATATAAGGGACTCTGGATTAATTTTGACCACCAGGTGATCTTTAACGTGCAAAGAATCTTTAATTACAAAGAAGGCCAATCATTCATCCCATGCTCTGAACCAACTGACGCTCATATTACTGTACCAGACGTATCATGACCGCATACATACATATATACCGACGGTTCGACCTCACCTACTAGCCCAACTGACACATTCGTCGTTCCATCTAGGCAGATTACAGGTAAATTCAAATTATCACACATGACTACGTCTACGTCGGAAGAACTTGCAGCTCTCCATGCCACTATGACGTACGTCACTGAAGAGCCGACAGGCAGCTCTTCACAGCATCATCTACATCACACCACATAACTTACGAGCAGATGATATCCGACATCAGGTAAGTACACCACCACCCTCTGGAAACAGGGCAAAACATTTTCCTTCAATGGAGTCCTGCTCACTGTGGCATCGTCGCAACAACTTCACTGACAGGGCTGCCCGGTCTGCCCACGAAGACGCCCAGACGCGTCCAGTACCTTTGGCGAGGTCGGACGCTGCCACGGAACTACGCCTGCTTGCACGCAAAAACTCGCAAGATTTCTGGAGTTCAAGTGCCTTCAATTGCCGATGGCATAATCTAGACCCCATGCGGCTACAACTGCCATCTAGTCTTTCCCGCGGCGAAACAACCTCGCTGTGCCGCTTGTGGCTAGGAGTGGGGTTCACGAACGCCTACTCCTATCGTATCGGAATAGTCGAGAGCCCGATGTGCGACTCCTGTAGGTGCGAGGAAACCATCGAGCACCTATTGTGTACGTGCCCTCGTTACGACGCACAACGCCTCTCTCTGAGGACAACTTTAAACCGACTGGACTCAAGACCGTTCTCCGATTCAAAGATGCTCGGACCATGGCCATACCCGTCATTGGCACGAAAAGCGATTCGTGCACTAGTACACTACTTGAAGTGCACCGGCTTAAGAGACCGTTTATAGGTCCTTGTGCATCCTCCCACGCGCATTCAGTGCTCACTCTCTCCCTCTCTTCCTCTTTCTATTCCCCTTTCCCCCATCCCCAGTGTAGAGTAGCAAACCGGCTGCTCGTCTGGTTGACCTCCCTGCCTTTCCTGTCCTTGCTCTCTCTCTCTCTCTCTGTCAATGTGTACACATTTGTATACGCAACTTATTTCTGCCACTTCTTTTCGGTAGTGTCAAGGAAATAATTGTGGACATTGAGCTGCAGGTAAATTGAACATCCTGATTGTCGAATGTGACTCCATATTACTTCAATGGGCAGAGTACTCCTGCACACAACCCCTTCGCTGGTGGCACTACCGTGAGACTCTAAACAACTTTTGTGGTTATGCATTTCAGACACGTGTATGTACGCTTGTGTTTTAGAGCGCAGCTCTTAGGCGCTCGTTCTTGCAACGAGCGTCGGCGTAACCGAGTGAACGAGCACAGCGAAAGATGAAAGAGCGAACGCGGAGCGCAGCGGGCGATGAAAGACGCGAGGGGGAAATAGGAAGAGTAGGTATGGCGCAAGGGTGAGAGGAAAAGCGTAATGCGGCGACGATAGCTACGAGATGGAGCCAGTGTAGCACGCGTCGTCTGGGGGGTCTGTCGGCGGCGGCTGCTCTGAATCGCGCCCACGCGCTGGCTCTCGCGGTCTCCAGATTGACGAGACATTCGCGCCACACTTTCTCCATTTGCAACGTGCCGCAAGAGACTGTCCGCGCCAGCCAATATATCGCGAAATGAAAACACATACAGAGCTGCGCTCAAATTTCGCATTAGGGAGTATCGTCATCATCGGTGAATCTTTCGTGTAGTCTTTTTTTATCCAACTCCTTTCATTACACAACATCTCACCTGCAGTAGCATGCCAATAGGCTAATGTCTCCCCATCAAACTTTCTCTCTCTATCATGTTTGACAAAGTGCTTGACATGACGCGTTCAGTCAGCAATGGCAAGTAATAGCTTTTCCTGCTTCGTTATGCTTGTAGCCTACAATAAACTGTGCGTGCTCTGAGCCAGTGTACCAATTCTTTATGGAAAAATTGCGACATGATTGCCTGTCCATCAAATTGTGATTTAATTACTCCGATTACGAGAACTCATTTATTTACCTTGACATCGCATAGAATAATATATTGTAACTGACATTTGTTCAATGCGAATCATAATTTGTGACAGGAGATATGCCTCTTCTCATAAAATATTTTACTTTGTGATTCCCTAAACGCGACAAATTGCCATCACATAGCTCCTTGTAGTTTTTCCATGGGTCCTGACAAAGCCCGGATTGTATCTAGCTTAAGATACGGCACAGCATTCCTGAATGTAAGCTCCGGTACCATTACCTATTTACAGTCCTCTGACTTCTTTATACTTGTTATACCTCCATAATGATCTGTGTTTAATTACAGCGGCATTTCTAGCGGTTGCCTTTTGCTTTAGTGCTTCTTCTCGGGTTCTTAAGCGCATTGTTCCCTCACTTATCCTCTGCTGCTGCTCCATACCATTCTCGTACGTTACTCCCATTTTTTTCTGTCTTTATATTAAAAAAAATTCAGATTTAATTAAAAAATACAGATTCAATATTTTTTTTCATAAGGCCACCCGATTCTTGGCCGATCACTCACTGTGGGTATGCGCCACAGATCTTGAGGTCATCATCACCATCATCCTCTCGCGAGAGGCCTAAGGCATCGTCACAGGCAATGTTTGGCTGCCAATTCCGAGCCATTCCGGCGACTTACACTCTTCCATCACCGGACATGGGCGACAAGTCCCCAGACGTGAAATACGTGGAGGCGTGCGGAGAACCTTCGACGCCAGCCGTGCTCCAACTAGGCGAGCAGATGAGCCGAGGTGAGCCCAAGAAGGGTGCACCGCTCGCCGAGTCAGCCCTGCTTGGCTCAAAAAGAACCGGACTGCTCCGCCTTTTTTCTCGCATACACTATGAGCTCCGGTCGCGGTGCGCGGGCAAGCAGAGCGGGAAGCGAAACGCCTGTACCATGGCCCTTGGCCGCATCAACAAGGTGACATCATGGATCCGTGCACTGTGGCTCACGAGGAAGACTGTTGATGAAGGCTCCGACGAGCGCGACTACTACAGCGCACTAAGCTCCGACGAGGAGTGGTCGACTTCTGTGACTGCCGCCGAGCTGTCGCTAGACGATTCGGGCATCTTCAAGGACGTACCGCTCTGAGTTCGACCTCCTGCCTCTCAGCAGTCTTTTTCCCTCTCTTTTTTTGTGCCAATACAGCGATACTGGAGACCACATGACTTGTATTGTTGCTGATGTTGATTCTTTTAGAACATGACATATACCGACAAGGGGGATTGACCACACACGTGAGAAATTAAATGAGGTAAATACATGAGAAATTAAATTAAACAAACTGAAATGAAAATATTAAAAAAGCAAGATAATGAACCTATTTGATGACAGGATATAGCTAACTTTTCAAAAAATTGTGATTGATAGCATATGTGACAAAACCTCAGCAGAGAGATAGAACCCCAAGAAATGCATCTGGCTTGATGCTTCTATAAATTTATTATGGAGTGCATTGCAAGTTTTCCTGTGGCTGCGGCCAAACTGCACAGTTCCAAATGATTACAATAAGGAATAGTCGTTGAACACGTAAGATGACGTAGAGGGAAAGGAAAATTTTGTTCGATGAGACGAAACGGCGACAAGAAAGACGGAAATTATCTATGGTTTTGTCTTGATTAAAATACAAGCAATGTTTACAAGTTGAGCGACCAGACCGATAACGATAAAAATGTAGGAGCGGGACTCTGCATCGGAAGCTGGTCAACGTAGCCTCGCATTGACGTGAGAGGCGTTGATCCGCGTGCCATGGGTAATGAAAATGCTAAAAGTCAACCATCGATAAAAGAGCGCACGATCCAACGCACTTCAACTAAAGTAGCTGCCTGAAACGGGCGCGCGTGAGTAGTGAAAAGGAAGGCAGAAAATAAAGGATAGGTTCTAGAAGGGATGACGCTGCCAGAGAATCGGCAAACTCATTCATGTATAAATTCCTATATGTCCAGATACCTACATTATGCAAAAAAGAGGTGAGGCGTGCAGGCAGGACACACGTAGAGAAGTGGACAACACGTGGTCGTGTTGTCCACTTCTCTACTCTTGTGTTCTGTCTGCACGCCTCACCTCTTTTTTGCATAATGAATCCTTACCAACTAGCTCAGCTTTCTGCCGTTCTCAGATACCCACTAGAGGCGAACATAGCACACGTTCGGTATCGGCGTACAAAACGAGTGTAATAAAGCAGAATTCTTAGGGGGAGCTAAACTCGTACAAAGTGAAAGGAAGTCGGTCACTGCTAGTCCGCTTAGCACTACTAAGTCTTCCATAGTTAGAGACCTTGCTATGTGCTACGCTTTCTTCAGTATGAGTGTGCACAGTTTACGCCCACCTACTTCTGTAACTCCGGCGCGATGAAACGGTCTTCTACTTTTGTGACGGCTTATAGAGAGGTTAAAGGCGCCTTTGCAGTTGATGCAGCTGCTCATGAAATTTTTACTTTACTTTTCACGTGAAACGTCTTTAATATCGCTCAAAAAGGGTCGCTTCCGAAAGACGCTACGAAAACGCATATGACTATCGCTTATACCTTCGTAACCGCGCTGTCCCCGCGCCTTATTTTTGTATTGATGTGTTCTGTAAATGAAAGAAGCCACTACTTGATAATGCATGTACAACGTGCACAAATGGCATGCTTTTTGTTCCACGCATAACACAATCCGAGCTAAATTTTTCCTCTCGCTCGGCCATGCGGATCTGCCGATGGGACGTGCCGGTCATCGTCGTCACAGACTCGCAGGTAGCCTGTCACCATTTCCGGGCAGGAAGAATTAGCATGACCACACTCAACATCATCCAGATCCAAGGCATCCCTGAAAAGTACATTTATAATATTGCGCCAGCGTGCCCAGATACACACGCACCCGATATCAGACAAGATAACAATGAAAACTTAATTGCCAACATACGTGCGTATTGTAACATCATATACTCGAATAACTGGTATTCATTGCTGTTCAGCGTCATAGACCGAATCACTGAGGTTCTTTTCTGCCCACTCGGTTCTTCATATAGTTCTGCGTCTTAATTTTCCGTCATAATAAGTATAAAGTTCAATGCCTTATATCAGGAGCGCGTCTGCGAAATAAAAAATTTGTAGCCACTCGCTATACGCGGACGATATCACGATTTGGTGCCCGGGCTTCATCAGTGTCGTTGTGCATACCGAGTTTGCTTAACCTGTCCGTGCAAGTGGTTACTGGTAACCCCAGTACCTTTTTGATGCTCTCGCGCATGAGAATGTTAAGCTTATTCTTTTCAGTTTTGGTACAGTTAAGGGCCGAGGCTACATAGTTGATGTAGCTCATTAGGGAAAGCGTGATGGATCCTGAGGAGGTTGTCTTCACCTAGTCCCTTCTTTCGTCCGGATACTCTAGCAACGAGTCTCAGCATGCTCTCGGTTTTGGCCGTGATGCGCGTGAGCGTTTTGGCGTTACATCCACGCGCGTCAAACAGTAATCCTAGGATTCGGATAGATTCGACTTGAGGAATGGGCTGCCCGTTTCTTGCAAAGAGGAGTGATCGAAGCGCAGGTCACCGCTCGGGTAGTCAGGCTCTCGTCAACCAGGACAGGGAGACGCATCCTAGACGGGGCCTGCATGGCTCCAAGAATTCTCAATGAATGGAAAATCACCTTATCCAGGGAGGCACAGGCAACCTTTGTGGTCAGCCCATTCCCTCGGAATATGCACCCGCAATACAATGTAGGGAGGCAAAAAGCCTGAGCACGGGCGATTTTACAGAAGGCCAGCGAGAATCAAGATTGGACTGTCTTTGTCGACGCGGCTCAGTACGGCAACACTAGCACGTTCGTGTTGGAAATCATTGACGGCACAGAGGAAATACAATCCTCGGCCTCGGTTAGGTTAGCTACGAGCGGAGTCGTGGAACAGGCCGCCCTAGCCCTGGCCATGACCGAACCCTCGCGCACCAACGTTTTCACTGACTCACGAGCGGCCATCAAAGCTTTCCAATCGGGTAACCTAGCCCAAGAGGCTGGAAAGAGAACAAACCTTGGCACTCACTTCATCTCTTGGTTTCCCGCCCATATGGGTGCGGACGTTCATCAGAACATACCTAACCTCAACGAGCTTGCCCATTACCGTGAGCGAGATCTAACGCGCAGCGGTCGCATGGAGGCCTTATGGGGACAGGATGAAATCCAGCAGAACGATCCGCTCCTTACTTTTCACGAGATAACATCTCACTATCGGCTTAGTAAAAGCGCCTATCCTCTTCCTCACCCGAAGTTAGACAGGTCTCAGTCAGTTTCACTTAGAATGCTCCAGACGGACTCGCTCCCCTCGTTGGTCCGACCTCGAGGATCAGCAACGGCTGATTGCGAGGGCCCAGGACGCGGCACGAGCTCAAGGCATTCTGGAATGAGGACGCCTCTCCAAAGCTGCACTCACCCAATAAAAATGTTTATTCTCTCTCTCTCCCCTCGCTGGGCTTTCTCAGCCGTATCTACACAGACGTCGATTCAAGCTGTCCGGACTGTAATGAGATTTAGTGTTCCTTAGCGCACATGCTCTGGCAATGCCCCGCGTTACCTAACGGCCCTCTATCCAGCGAAGCCGACTGGGAAGAGGCACTCCGGAGCCCATCGCTCCAGACACAACTAGAGGCAATCCAGAGGGCCCAAGAAAGGGCGGAACATCACGGTATTCTTGCCCCGACTTGGACGCGGCCAGCGGCTTCCGCGGGTCCCCGATAGGGGCACCCGCTGAAGTTCCTCAGGATCAAATAAAGTTCGTTGTCTGTCTGTCTGTCTGTCTGTCTGTCTGTCTGTCTGTCTGTCTGTCTGTCTGTCTGTCTGTCTGTCTGTCTGTCTGTCTGTAGGAGATCCCCCAACAAGATCCCCAACTGCATGCTTCTCACGCTTCCCGGCAACTACAGCTTATGTAATCGTAACGTTTACCGTAAAACGCTGGCGGCGAATGCTATGCCCGAAGGCGGGCTTTCTGGTAGAAACGCGGCCTCTTGCGTTGGCCGCGAATGCGTGGAGGCGAGCGCTACCTGGATGATGTTGCAAAGAATCAGGCGTGCCGCTCTATGAATGGTAGAAACGCTGGAAAAGGGGTTTGTGTTTAAGTTTCCGCGTAACAGAATTATGTTTTCTCGTGTATTCAAATTACAACCCGACGCTATCATGTCTGTAGGTTGTGTGTAAGCCGTCCTTTACGATTTTTCTGACGCATTCTACTTCGAGAAATGCAATTAGTTCAGTAACGTATCTGCGCTACACGGAGGGCCTGCGTGGTTTAAGTGTGGTTCGGAATGATGATCTGCTCTCAAGACGGTCGACGCTGAACACGGGACGCCGACGCCGGATTTTCTGCGATGCGCGGCCCTTAGCGTGCTTACAACGCTGTACACCACGGACGAAGGAGTGAGTGAGTGAAAACTTTATTGAATATAAATAAAGTAAGGCACGATGGTTGGCGCCCCTATTACAGGGCCCCACTGGCACGAACGGCTCGCTGGGCTTGGTCCAGAATTAAGAGCCAATTGGCTCTCCCGACCCTCGTCCGCAAGCCATGCCTTCCGCTGCCTATTCCTCATTAGTGGGTGTTGGTGTAATATGGGGCTGTCTATGTGCGGATGCCTCCTGGGGCACTCCCATGTGATGTGTTTTAGTGTGGTTGTGTCTGTGCACCACGGGCACTCGTCAGTGAACCTCGTGGGGTGTATTCTGTGTATATGTGGTACATGTTGGGGTATGTATTCGTCTGAATACGACGCCAGTCCCTCTCTTGTTGGCTGTTTAAATCGGAGTGACGATGTCCAAAACGTCTCCGCTCCTGCCTTTGCTGTAGGAGGATGTCACGAGAATTCGGTGGATAGGTCGTCGCTAGGCCATGCCGTTGCTCGGACGTTTAATCCTCGAGCAATACGTTCTTCCCTCGCGTTTCCTGCCAGTCCCTGGTGTCGGATAGTGTGGTGCCCTTCTATTTGATTGCCTAAAATTTTGAGTATTGAATGGGGTGCCGTTCCATTTAGAAACAGGCGGCAAGCCGCTTGTGAGTCGGATAATATGACGGCCGAATTGGTTTCGCGCTCGGCGTCCTGAATGGCCAAGGCGATGGCTGCAGCCTCTGCCACGCATGCCGAGATGGTTTTGAAGGATGCCGTTGTTATGTTGTTCTTACATGTAGAGATGTAGAGACTATGCTGAAGGTGTCTGAGCTGGTTCGACTGGCATCCGTATAAAGGTACTTGGGGTGCATTAAAAAAATTAACATATGGGGTTTTACGTGCCAAAACCACTTTATGATTATGAGGCACGCCGTAGTGGAAGACTCCGGAAATTTTGACTACCTGGGGTTCTTTAAAGTGCACCTAAATCTAAGTTTACGGGTGTTTTCGCATTTCGCCCTCATCGAAATGCGGCCGCCGTGGCCGGGATTCGATCCCGCGACCTGGTGCTCAGCAGCCCAACATCATAGCCACTGAGCAACCACGGCGAGTACTTGGGGTGCATGTTTTTGGGAATTGGGGCCACCGCGATGTGCGATCGAACGTTGCGGTCTATCTGTGCCGTTTCCTCTCCGCAATACTGGGGTCTCAGGGGAATGCCTAACGGATGAAGGACGATCTGGGGGTACTGTTGCCGTCATCGGTGGATTCATGCTAACGTGCCATCACAGACTGAAACCGTTGTGCCTCAGAATGTACGATAAACGCCTTGCAGGTCAGTGACAGTTGTGCAGTGTTCTTGCTTTTGACAGCGAACGATGCATTTGTGGCACGCAATGCAGCCATGCGGAAGAGACAGAAAAAACAACAACATTTATTTCTAATGAGGTGGGGTGACTTCTTCGTAGGTTGAAGCTCTTAGTTAAGGGCCCCATTGGCTCGCGTCACTCCGCGTGCCCGCTGTATCAGCCGTCGCTGCTCTTGTCGGTCTAATCGGCGCAGTCTCCCAGGAGGAAGGTGAAGGAATATGATAGTCCGGAAGGTGTGGGCATTCACAGATGCAGTGATGCACTGTGGGCTTTGCTCCACAGTAGGGACAGTATCAGGGATATTGTGTGTGTGTGGCGGGGAGGGGGGGGGAGAGGTGAAGTTAAGAGACAGGGGAATGTATTTGTTTGTAGCTATCACCAGGCGACGGAATCTTCTCGGTCAAAGGAATGAAGTAGAGTGGCGGGGAAAAGTGTCTCCTGCTATTCTCTTGAGGCCACGTCAATTTTGTTTCGAATGCTAAGCGCAAGAAGTGTGCAGTCTTCTTGTTATGGCTTTATTCATGTTTTGTATCCTAACCGGGAAAGAATGAGGCGCCCCTGCCTTAATTATTCGTTGTAGGTGTTGTAACTGGCTAAGGCGGCCGTCCACTAGTTCTCGGATGGTGTTGTGCACCCCGAGTCGTAGTAGGAGCTGCGTGAACACATGTTGGGGTATTCCCAGCGCTGCATTTAGTGCCCTACGGAGGTTGGTATCCATTTTCTTCGTCTCGGCCTGAGTTGCATTATGGTAGGCGAGGTGTTAGGTTAGCCTGCTTCTTATGAGGGCTCGCACGTTTCGGAGTACATATTTTTTCTAGGAGTCCTTGTCGGCGGTAATGCGCTTTATCATGTGCGTTATTTTGGTGATTTGTTGGCGCACTATGTGTACGGTATGTGTGGCCTTCCCCTTGTATTGTATGTGAAGGCCTAGCACACGGTATCTGTCTGTACCCTTGGAATAAGGTTGCCACTAAGATTCAATGTGACGGTTGGTGGTATATCGGCCTTGTTGCGTTTCTTTTTTTTTTTAATACGATCAGGTGCTCCGACTTGCTGCGCAGGTGAGTCCTCCGGCTGTTACATACTATTGTATACTGTGTTTACTGCTTCCTGTAGTGCGTCTTGAACGGCGCCATCCGAACCTGTGGTAAACCAGATTGTTACATCATTGGCGTACAGAATCTGCTGCACGTTCAGAAGTTTGTCGAGGAGCGGTGGTAGCTTTGCCATCCCAACGTTCAACAGGGTAGAGGGGGCTTGGTGGCAGCTTTAAAATCTGGTTCTAGCTGTTGTGTCCACTCGTGTCGGGAGGGTGCGTCATGTTGTTCCATGCGGAAGGATGAGAAATAAGCGACTGCTGTGAGTGATAAAAGGACTAACCCTGCTTAGTGCACCTGCAGGTGAGGCGCAGGGAAGTGAAGGTTGACGGATGCGGTGTGTGCGTGAACAAGGCTCGACAGAAGAACGTATGCCTGCGTGCACATGAAACGGCTGATGGTCGCACGTATAGCGAGCCCGGTCAACGCGCTAGCCGCACGCATATGAGCGTACTGTTCGGCAGCGTGCGGCGGCTACCACAGAATTTTGTTTCCGCGAAACTTCACATAACGCGAGAAGAATACACCGAAACGCAGTCAGCTATACAAACTGCTGGCCTCCTCATCGGCGCGCTGTGACTTATCACATTACCGCGGCGCGAGGCCGCCCGCAACTTGCTCATCAAAGCAAAACGATGCCTCAAGCCACGACTGGCACACGTGTTTGTTCTGGTAAATTGCAGATGGGCTAGCCATAGGTCAATGTGTCGTGATGTATGTACTAAAGTGTGATGCCGTTCATCGCCTGTGTATTCTTGCAGTACAGTGAGAATGCAGATTTATTTCACAAAAGTCGGCAAAAGTAGCGAGGACCAGCCTCATGGTCTCACTTAACGGAGTTCACTATGAACTCCTTTCAAAGCTAGATCACAATATTCGGACAGCACGACTTTGGCAACGGTATCCGTTGCCATAGACTCCATTGGTCGGATCGCTACGGCACGCGTGCGTCCGCGCAGCCCGGCGTGGTTGCACTAGGGACCATAGTTTCACCAGCATGCCGGAGGCGAGAAATGTAAACAAGAATCTTCCCCGAAAAACGAGCGGAGTAAAGCCAACTTCCGGCGTTCTTTGCCTCTTCCTTTGACTTTCCCACTGCTGCTGCTGTCTGGCACACCGCGCCTAGGGGGTGGGGGGGGGGAGGGGGCGGTTCAGAGCTTGTGTATACATAACTGAAGCACGGCATAGTAAAAGCAACGCGAGAAACTTGTTTGGACCTTTGCACCGAGTAGAACGTGCACAACGCCGTCTGGAGCTCCCTGGGCGTCCCCACATTAGCCTCTTGACAGCTGAAATTATCTGTTACTCTCTCAAAAGCATTGCAGCAATTGCAGCGCTCACCTTTCTACTAACGTGCAAGTCCAGAGGGAAGCTGGATAGAATGGCAGAGAGGAGGTGGCAGAGGAGGCACATAATGGGTAGAACCAACACCACCTAGACAAGAGAAGGCCTGAGCGCTCGGCGAGTGACGTCACGGAGAAGAGGTTAAAATTTTGGGGTTTTACGTGCCAAAACCACTTTCTGATTATGAGGCACGCCGTAGTTGGGGACTCCGGAAATTTCGACCACCTGGGGTTCTTTAACGTGCACTTAAATCTAAGCACACGGGTGTTTTTTCGCATTTAGCCCCCATCG
Source organism: Dermacentor variabilis (assembly GCF_050947875.1). Classification (NCBI taxonomy): domain Eukaryota; kingdom Metazoa; phylum Arthropoda; class Arachnida; order Ixodida; family Ixodidae; genus Dermacentor; species Dermacentor variabilis. The sequence continues at coordinate 278,500,973 of NC_134568.1, forward strand.
AAAGGTCGCCGCCGTGGCCGGGATTCGATCCCGCTACCTCGTGCTCAGCAGCCCAACACCATAGCCACTGAGCAACCACGGCGGGTCGGCGGCGTGCTCGGGGATACCGGTTGAATGAAGGGAACGCGCCCTTATGGGCAACGTTAACATGAGCGCAGTTATTGTTCTTTTTTTAGGCATAGTTCAGCAGATGACCCGCAGGGAACAGAGGGTGTTCCAATATTATTTTATTTATGCAAAACTATTTACGCGCTGCGTTATTAAAAAGCCCGTCCATAAAAAAAAGAGATGATCCAACCTTAGAATTGAGAACGAATTTAACATCACTCAGCACTCTTGTGCTTGACTAAAAATTGAAGAAATTTAACATGTGCCGTCAAAATCACCGCTAATTATCGTCAATCAACGCGAACTGCACAAAAGTTTCGCTTGCATCGATTCCCACAGTGCGTAGGATCCGCCCATCTTTTCCTTCCTTTTATAAGCGCTGCTACATTTTATCACGTGGTGACGCGTTCATTGCTAGCCTCAGCTAGCCACCCTACATCAGCTGCCTCCGTGTTTACAATGGATGTGTATGACGCCCCGGTGTGGCTCACTAAACCTCTGTTTAGGCGAATATCGTAGACGGTGAATGGGTGGACGACACGAAGCTTTTGCCACGTGTAAGTGCATGGACGTGATAGTGCATGTGTAAGCGCTTTTGGAGGTCACTACGCCTTGTGCAAACGGCGTAAGCAGTGTTTACAATGCCTGTACTAAAAGCGTGTCTAGAAATGTATTTCAAGCTGGCAAAGCTTTCCGTTTATGAAATAAAGCAGGATCAGTGTGTTTTGCTCTTCGGTCTTTATTTGACAAACACTTTGAAGCAGCGGTTTGTCACGTTTTTTAGTCAGTAATGTTCCTCGGTGCGGTCACTATCTGATTGTTTATTTTCTGCCTAATCGTTCGCGGGTGTTGCGATAGATTTGTTCTTGCTGCGCACAAGGCTTGACACTGTTGCACTTCAGGGGCGATCCCACCGTTAGCAACCAGTTTGTTGCGTATGTAGGCGATCCCACCGCTAGCAACCTGTTTCTTGCTTACTCCAGGGTAGCGTGCCGTACTGCTGCCGAGAAGTAGCGGCGCCTGCCTATCGAAGCTCGACCGACATTACTTATTGGGTAGCGTGGCGTTGTCGGCGGGCTGCAGGCATCCGGTAGATCATGGCGACCAAGCAGGGGCGAGACGATTTGCTAGTGCGAAACTTGCACGGTTTATTTAAAGGTAGTTGAAAGAAGATAAGAAAAGCATGAAGTATGAAGTATATCAAAAGTACATTTCGGAGCCCCTTAAATAGGCTCTCTACAAGTGTGGGCAGGATCTTGCTTCCGTCGATGACACGTGACAGGCACCGAGAGAGGGCCCCTCCTCCTGCATTACCGAGCACGGGAAGGAGAAGTCGATCCTCTTTTCGACGAATCCGGGATAAGGTCGGGTGAATGACCTGTCACCCGTGGGCTCCGGCCTAGTAGAAGGTAGGGTGAATGACCTGTCACCCGTGGGCTCCGGCCTAGTAGAAGGTAGGGGGAACGACCTGTCACCCGTGGGCTCCGGCCTAGTAGAAGGTAGGGTGAATGACCTGTCGCCCGTGGGCTCCGACCAAGTAGAGGGTAGGGGGATGACGTATCGCCCGTGGTGTCCGACGCCAACCCTAACAGCACGTAGATGCTCTGTACTTTGTAATAACTTGTAGCAAAGACGCATTAACGTTATAGTCACTCGTTTACTCTATGAACCGTCCCGAAACGTTCAGCTTCGAAAATTAGTGTGCTGTCGGTGTAGTAGCCGCCACTCATGTTTTGGCGCATTGATCCAAGTATGCGCACATTCACTTATTATTGATGCGTTAGCAATACATTGGGCGTTAGCTTGCATGCGAGTTGGGGGTGATGTGGGTATAGACAACGTGCGAGAAACTTACTATGCCAGGAAGCGGCGCTACGTATAAGCCCTTTCTCACTGTGTAAAGAGAGCTACACACTCTTCCCGACGTTGAGTCCTTCGCTGGGAGGTTAGCGATACAACGCTGGCGGATGAGTGAATTTTTTTTTGTGCTCGAGGTAAGCCGTGCATCACGAAGGGCAGGCAACCCAGGTTATCCATACATATGTAGTGGCGGTCCATGAACTTGGCCACACCGATTCATTCCATGCCTTAAATATGCTAGTCACTATTTCTCCGGCTAACTAACGTAAACGTCTTCCCTCGCACGTTCCATATATTGCAGCATGAATGAAGCACAGTGCGCTAGAGCACACCAGGATGCACTTCCGACAGCTGATCGCACAGTAGCAGTGCAGAAACGGCAATGGTTTCGCAATATTCGTGCGCTTTCGCTGAGGCAACGTGTGGTGCCGCCGCCGAAAGCGCGAAACGGGTCTATAGAATGCCGTTTTTTACAGCACTTACGAATAAACACTATACGACTAAGAAAAAAATATTCCAGACTCCTTGCGTTTAGAGCTCGTTGCCAATGAAAATAGAGTTTGAAGCTTCACAATTACGTATAAACAAGCGCTAGTCCGTCCGTAGTGTGGAGCTTTCGTAGCTCACTCATATTTTGCGCAATTCTTTACACTCGTACTCCACGAAAAGTGCTTTGGTGCAACAACAAACGCACTATTCGCAAGTTTACCGACCGCAGCCCGTGCACTTCCTCCACGCACGGCAGTGATACTCAACCGCCCAAGGTCCTTCACACCGCGTGACGCGAAAGCCATTAGACCTAAGGCAACCCCATTCTTGCACTATTCGTGACAAGGCACCACACAGCAGAAACTTCGGCAACGACACCAGCGGCAACGGTACTTACGCGAAAGCCGCCACGAGCACTGCCGTCCGCAGCGCACTGCCGAGCACTGCCGTCCGCTGCATACGCAGTACGCAGCGTGAAACTAGCCCGCGAATACGAGCAATAATATTGCCGCGCGACTGGCCGCTCGAGGCACTTCGCGTGTTTTCGCGGGCTTCTTTCACGCTCGGAAAAACACTTTTATGTAGCACGTATCGAGCAACAGAAAGCTGTATCGGGAGTTTTTCATGTTGCCCTGCAATTTCCTCATTGAAACCTTTCATCTAATTATAGTATTCGAGAATTTGATTACGTAATATTACTTATCTAATTAAGCGAATGCAAAAAAATAATCTTATCTGCAAGCGACGGCAAACAGCGTTACCTTGGTTCTGTCCAGCTACGAGGTATTTGCATATTTTTAATGTTTGGTTCTAGTTACGTGAGACATCCTGTATATTGTACTTGGGTGAAATTTCGCTCTTGCCTCGATTTTAGCCACCAATCAGATAACCTCCGTTTGGTTATTTCTACCCGCTTAAAGTTTGTTTTGAATCCACTGTCCCTAAACCCCAATGCTTTGAAAATATCAGCCCCGTTGTCATGAATTGTAGGGCGAAGCTCTTTACAGAAAAGTAACAGGTGTACAGCCATTTCCTCCTCCTCTCCACACGCACCGCATAACGTGGCTATCCCTCGGTGCACGAGTCGGTACGTCTTAGTCCGCAATACTCCCGTCCTGACTTCAAACAACAAAGAGCTTCCCCTAGAATTATCGTAGATATTTTCTTTGGCAAATTCCTGCCTGAAAATTCCGTATGTCCACAGTGCTCATTTCGTCTGCATCCCGATTTTCCACAGACCCCTCTCTGTTTCTTTAACCTCTTTCTTAACCGACGATTTACGATTTTTCGGAACTAAACTACAAATCCAATCTCCCTCTTTACCGCAGATGTATATCAACCCCTGCAAATATTCCTTGTAAGCCATAAGTACTATATCATACATCATATCGTACATCAGTCCTGGCACTGACTGTTCAATACATTCTCCTTGCTTGAAAAAGAAAAGTTGAAACCAAGTCCGCTCTTCTCTAAGTTGGTCTCCGATCCTTGCAGATGCAACACGAACAAAGGTGACAGAGGACATCGTTGCCTAAGCCCCCGCTGTGTCAGATACATTGTTTTCGCATTTTATAAATACCTTGTTACTTTGTATATGTATGTTTCAAAAGATTAGTTACTCAATCTTCCACTTCTAGTGAGCCCAGTATGTACCACAAGTATTCTTAAACTGTCATAGGCTCCCTTATTTCCAGAAATGTCAGCCATAGAAGTCGCTGTTACTTTTCTGCTATTTCTGCAGCACCCATCTCAATAAGCGCAGTAGCGCCGCCTGGCCGAGGTTATGAGGTCAGCTTCTTTCTCATATTTGGCCAAGCGTCGTGCGCATACGCGAGTTGCGAGATATACATGTGGGGCTATGCGTCTCTTACTGGGTACTGCAGCTTCCAATGTGCGTCTGCCTAGGTACTACAGAGGACGGCGGCGCGCTTTGCATCTACATGGTTCACGTGACGAGCCCCGCCTCCTTTTTCTTATGGCTAATTCGGCAAATCGCACCGATGCGCACCGGGGCGCGTTTCATCCTATCATCGTCGTCCCAGGGCGCCCCGGTGCGCGCCTGTGCGATTTGCCGAATTTGCGAATATCTTTTACAGCGAAGCTGTAAAGCTGTAGTTGGTCGGGATTTTGTGCCTGCATGCGACATTGCTCACACGAAAATGTGTGCCGATCCTGGAGTCATTTCACAGGAGCGGAAGCACACAATGTTCTGCATCTCCAAGAGGCTTCACATGACGTCATCAGGCGATCGTGACGATGTCGTTATCACGTAACGTTTGACGTTATGTCATCACGCGAAGTTTGAGATGATGACGTAATCACGCTTCGTCATCACTTCGTCACATGGGTTTCGGTACCATCGGATGTTAACGCCGTATTTTTCGCTTCATGGACCATATAATGATTTCGTATTTATAAAGAGTACCCCCGCTCAGCAGCTGTAGTGGCTCCAGTTGCGCCTCCCGCATTGGATGATTAACCGGTCATGTGCCACGTTCGGCAACGTTGCACACAGCGAGCCTTGCGTAGAAGCATCTGTGCATGCGCTCTTACTTTCTCGCGCGAAGCGCGGCTCCCTCGAGAGGAAGGGTACGCGGCCTCCTGTTCGAAACTTCGGCCGTTTTCGCGGCCACGGAGTCGTTTCATAGTTTCTTAATATGATTGCCGCCGCGTGATCTACGAGACGGGCTTGTTCGTTTGCCAAGCCCAAACGTGATGAGGGGCCCTTTAAGGCTAATAATTTTCCCTGCACTTAAAAGGTCACCAAATAGAAATTAGTAGGCCTGGCCAAATAATCAGCCAATTCTTTTTTAGCCTCTTGGTGCTGCCGCACCTGCCGATACGCTTCATTTACAATAGAACAGCCGATGTCTCCTGCTATTATGCAACAGTCCCCCACTCTCAGCGTCACCTATCTATACCCTTAGCAATTGCAGCGTCTGCTGGCACGCCGATTGTCACAGTGCAGCTGGTGGCTTTTATTGTTTGCTCTAAACGAGGGAAACGATTTGATCCAGGCAAGAGCGACTCACTCTTAGGTGGTGCTCTCATCTGAAAGATCCATGTTTCGAGGGTGTAGGAGATACTCTTGTCTGCTGATAAGAGGATGTAGCGGGGGATGTACCAGCTGCAGTGAGGGACGTACCCAAAAACAACTATTTCCAGTATGCACTGACAAAGTTGGTCCTTCTCCATGGTGGTCCTGACCACTTGAACAGAAGATGGCAACCATTTTTACATGAACAAATGCTTCCAGAGTTATACAAAACCTACGAATTTCTTCAACATTCTTGCGTCTAGTACGTGGTTGACTAAAAGAATTTTCAAAAGCGATATGTGGGCTTAAATGTAAATTAAACCCTCAAGCTCCACCTGCACGCACATTTGCTGCAATTCCAGGAACCAGTTCTTGCTATATAAAGGCATATTCTATGGTCCGTGTAATGTCTCGTGTTTCAGGGCAGTTGTGGACCACCATCCAATTTGTTTTCATGCTGTTTCGCTAAGACATGCACAGGTTGGCCAAACGTTCTGCATATTTACAACAGCTAGCACAATTGTGGAGTTACAGAAGATAAATCATCTATATGTGGCAACACCCACATGTTCTCAGAGTAGTTTGTTGTGAAGCCATCAATGTTTAGTCCTTAGGCTTTGTCCATTTAGGACTAGTGTTTTGCATGATTCTGCTATCTGATGCTAGAGCAACATTAAATAAAAGATGAGATGCTTGGTGTCATTGTGGAACAGACTGTCCAATGATGCCCTTTTGGTAGCATGCTTCTTTTGTCTTGGTAATTATGACACAGCCTGCACACCTTGTTTGCTTAGTTTAAATTTTGTTACAAATTTATTAAAACTTACAAAATCTCTAAATTTATGACAGGTTCTTTGGTTACTGACCCTCATTTAAAGTTAATTTTGGCAATGTCATTCTTCGATTGTTTACCCTGGTTTAACATTTTCGTTATGACAGTAAATCAGAGTTTGCAGCAAAATTGACTCCTGCTCACTTGTCAAGTTAACACGCTGCTGTGATGGTTGACACATAAGAAAACTGGCTAGGAGGAAGACAATGAATGAAGTAGAGAGACCATGACAGACTTCATCCGTTGCCTTCCTTTATTTTTGCCAGCTTTAAATATCATGCATTACATAGCCCGGCAAGAAGCCATAGTGTGAAGGTCACATATGGAGCATGACAGTGTTCATAAGGGAAGTCATTTCAGAGCCCCATACAGCATAACCAAGACTGATTCATAAGACTAGGTTTAACTTTTGCTCCAGATGACATAGATGAAAAACGGTCTCTCTTTAAAAAAAGGCAAATTAGTTGGTATTGATTCAAGTGCGGGACAGGTAGACTGAGCCACTGGCACCCTGGTTCTGTGTGCCATATTGTAAATGGGTAAAATGGTATCCTGGTGGGTGAGCAAACGCTGTGCCTTTTGCACACAAGGCCCCTTTAGTGAGGTAACGCTCTACATTGGAACTACACCTCCATGTTATGATCAAAGTGGGTGAATATGTCACAAGACATAACAAGGCGTTCGCAATACTTGTTGGTGAGGATGAACAATTTTGCTGCTTACAAACTTCAAAGCCGCCAAGCCCACAAAGTGCCCTAATGCTTCTATGCATCTTGTGCCAACATGGTCATACTCAGGCACCAAGAGCCATGCTAGGATCAAATGCACTGGACGACCCACAGTAGTTCTGCATGCTTGCGGGTGGTCCACATCGCAAGTGTCAACATAGCACAGAGCCAACCTGCAGCCAATGATGTCACAGCAGAAGGGGCTTGTGACACATCAGCCGAGCCAGCAGCAACCTATTTGAAAATTCAAGTGGCCCTTTCATAAGCGGCCTCATAAAAGGAAGAAAAAATGAGAGGATTTCACAGATCATTTGTAGATGACTGTAATGCATATTTTTGTACAGGGTGTACTACATTGCAAGACGTGGTCTGCCATCACAATCAGGCCCAAAGGTCCTAAGTTCACCGCTTTCCACATACACAATGCCAAGCACTTCCAACCTTTGCTGTTGATGTGAATGCAAGCTCATGTCTTATTTGGGAAAATGAAACATGTGATTCACAATGTAAAGCTACTCTGTTAGTATGCCCTATTTTGACTACATCCAGAAGCCCCCACCGAGCCAACATTCAACTTGTATGATCATAGAAATGGTCAGTTTACAATGAAAGTGGTGCAGATAATGAATCGTTGGACCACTGTGAGCAACAAACAAAAAGTCCACTGGCCTACATAGTGCATAAAGAGCCGAAATTGGGTATGGTGATGTAACAAAGGTAAAGCCTCCTTTGCCAGATTTATTCTCCGTCTGTAAAATGCAGAAGTTACAGATAAAAATGGTTAATGAGTCTGTGACAATCCCTGTATACAACAAAGATTGGCTCATCTGAACAGAAATATTTATACAACACCTTACGTCTTCCTTTACATCATGTAGCCGATATATTGGCAACTAGCAGACATAAAACTCTTCTGCCACTGCCCAGTGTCCTCACAGAAAAAGGCCTGCCTCTAAAGAGAACTATGTGCAACCACAGTTTTATAATTTAACTGCCTGAAACAATACTCTTAAATAATACACGTCCCAAACTTCAAGAACAGGATGGAGATGGGAAAACAAAATCACCCGGCAGAATGTGCGTTACCATTGCATGTTGTGCAACATTTTGTGCGTGTACTTTTAAAATCTGCTATATGAAGTAAATTAACTAAACACCATGACTTAAATAAAAAATTCCCCCAGAAGGACAAATCTTATGTTCTTGGCCATGTGCACAAAATAACTTTAAATACATGATATGCAGCTAAAGAAAACACAGGACAATGGCCTGGCTACTACTTCTGTTTAGTGTACAAACGTGCAACGAACTAATTTTTTGCCACATCACCCCTTTGTACAGGTTCCTTCAGACTTCGTTGTCACTAAACACAAATATGGATGGTTCAAAATGCCTGGGTGAGACACTAAGTGAAAGCACAAGGTGCAAGACAGAAATAAAACTGGTCCAAAGCATAATGTTCCACTATGAACAAAATGGTGTGTCATATACCACAGGACCTAGACATAAAGCACAACAGATCCCTATCAAAACATGCCAGTGTAAAGAATAACTTAGAAAGGAGCAACTTTTGCAAATAATCTGCCACTTATTGCACAATCTAGAAACACCAAAATGGCCAGCTCCCTTCAGTGCAACCACAATTGCAGGTGTCTTCCTCACACTCATCTGCTAGAAAAGCTCAAATGATACCATAGGCTTTGAGGTCTCTGCACACGTTTAAATCTTGAAACGTTCACCTGTAACCCTCCCACTCCCCATGTCCCTCCCACCCCCCAAAGTTCTGAAAGCACACGACAATGAGACAGCACCACGCATACCTGAAACAAATGATGCTTAAAGTGACCTAGAGAAGCCAGCACGACTTGGGGCTGCTCCCCATTTTCACTGAGCTGATCACTGGAGACCAGGAAGGGTGCAGACGCACTATGCACCAGAATTCAGTTTTGCCCTATTACTTGGCCACTTGCAAGGCCTGGGTCTCACATCTGCGTCCAGACAATTCAGTCACCGACGCCAGCAACCTAGCCAGTGCACTCAAGATTAAAAAAATGGGGGAAGGGCAACACTGCTATAGCAATAGAGATGATGGTTATGGGCACAAGCCTGCCATCCTTCCTTCACTTCCGAGGAATGGAAGTGGCACTGTCCAATCATATGGCCCAACATTCACACACGCTTGGTGCGCCTACTGGCTGATGCTTGGAGATGTCTTTTTGTCCTCAGGGGGTGGCGGTGGGCCCGGAGGCGGAGCCGAGGGATTGCGCTCGGGAGGTGGCCCAGGCGGTGGGCCCTGCCAACCGGGCGGCGGTGCGAGGGGGCCACCACCAAACTCGTCACCTTCTTCGAGGCCATTAGCAGCCGCTGCTGAAGCATCGTATTGGGTGTTTTCCAACCGTGTGATGACACGCTCATCTTCATCTCCAAATTCTCCTCCCATCAAGGAGGGCTCCCCAACCACCATTACATCCTGCAATGAAAGAACAAGTCATGCTTACAAAAGGCTCAGCTAAGATAGTACACCTATCTAGTTTTGAGGAGAAGGCCAAGAACTCACTCTAAATGAGCACTCACATGCCGCTCGAAGCTGTACAACAGCAGCTTGGTCAGACAGGGGTAAGTAGACGTGGAATCATAGCAGTAAAGAAGTTTAGGACCATGTCTCCAACAGAGCACTTATAATCACATTCACTGTGCATTGATTGGAAATACCACTGAAGGGATTCTCATTTTTCCAGTGAGGTATCGCGCTAGGCACTACTTTGCAAAAAGGGCTACTATTGCCGAAAGTTATTAACCAAGAATGCTACATCTGGCTTCACAGGTGAGATTAACTTTTGCTTCTATGTGAATGCAAGAGCTTGAATTAACACTTCAAAGGTGCACTAAAACACTTTATTTTTATTTGTAAAATACCTTACAAGGCCCCTACATGGGGATTGAGTAAGGGGGGCATAGAATCAAGCACATACAATCTAGTAACAATTAAAAAAAAACGCCAGCCAAGTGGACAGCCTAAAAGTCAGAAACATATTAGCTATTAGTGTGTTTTCGAACATGGTAAAAGAAATGTTCCCAGTCTGCAAGCAATGCTGCTGTTAACACGTGGTCCAATTATTCCACTTTGTGCAACAGAGAAACCAGTGTTGCCAAGTTGTGGGAAATTTCCCACATTCTGGAAAAAAATCAAAGGTCCAAAGGAAAAACAGAACTTTATTTTATGGCAATGCAAAATGTGGGAATATATTTAGTGACATTGAAAGTACTGTTTCATCCCTTTTTAGCGGTGCTGAGTACTAACTGTAGGAATAATAACTGTCTTTGAGAGTATCCAATTGACTCAAAGTGAATCTGAAAGGCCAAAGTTTCCATGCAGACACTCTTTCATATAATATTGAGATAGGAAGCAGTACGCATGCAGGCAAATGTTAGCTCCTTTTGTGCTTGTGGCAGCTGCCTCAAAAGATTGTTGCAATGACAGACCTTCCCCCGGGGTCACATAAGCGACCTTACAATAAGTTTACTTGTGATCACAGCGAAGGCAAAACAATCTATGAAGAACTTTCAGCAAAGCTGCTTGGAAGATCCTTTGTTTGGAGGCTTGCTTGCTTCAGTGAAAAGTGAGGACCAATAAAGCAGACGTTTAACATACAATACTACATTGAACTGTGGCAAAAGCAGTCTTGAAAAGCACACAAACTTGAGGCTCGAGAAAATGCTTGACACGTTCTTGTGCCATTGGTGTGCGCTTAACAAGGACATGCCCATGCATAGAAAACTGAACCTTGAATGCTATTTTTTGCTTTTGCAGCTAAATATGATCCTTACTTGAAACTTGCTTACCGTATAGACTCGTGCAAGGGCCGCAACCCCAATTTGGCAAAAAAAACAAAAAAACGGAGAAGCAATTGCATTCGGTGCCCCGATGCCAAGTGCGCATCTGCAAAGTTTTGCGCACTGCGCACTTCTGCATGTCCCCACTAGATGGCGAGAGCTGCCTGTTGACCTCTGATGTAATGGTACATTTGGGGGTCTGGGATGTGCAGTAGTCGCTGGCTGTGCCGACACCCTTTTGAACAAAAGGTTTGGTCCTGTGTAAGGGCCGCACCTCATCTAAATTGTGAAAAATAAGTGCGGCCCTTACCGAAGTCTATGTGGTATACGGAGCGGAATATATTACTGCTCATTTACGAATGGCGTTGCTTGAATAGGAGCTTTGAAAACATGAAAGGCTGAGAACAAGTTCTTTATATCTGACGTTTAGGAAGGAGGTGTTTGATAAAGGCACTGTAAATGGCTTTCAAACTTCTCTCCAGACTGTAGCCAATACAGGAGCCTGTGGTGGTCTTAGTACTGCCTATTGGGTATTTGCTAGTCAGATGTATGTAATTTGGTTACACAGCGGAATCTCGTTAATTTCAGGATAACTTCTTTGATTCAGAATTGAGATTGATAAGCAGTTAAAAAAGAATAATAAAAGTGATAACAATGCCTTCGACTGACTGACACCCTTTGCATGTTTTATGCATTTGCGCATGTGTATGTTTGTGTATATACAGGATGCGCTGTTTTTCCTTTCCTTTCGCCTTTCACTGTTTTCCTTTTTTTTTTTCTTCGAGTTTCTGCACTAGAAAGCATCTCGTTACTTTGAGCCCACCCAATTCGAACTTTCGATTTATTCGTACTGTCGTTGTAGTCCTGTCAAAATTATGTGCACTCCAAAGTGCAAGAACGCCCAGTAACATGAACACATTATCATATAGGATGGTTAATTCGAACATACCGCACTGCAAACCATGCTCTCAACAGCGCGCCAACTCATGCGGCAGGAGCCTCCGACTTGGCAGTGCAGCTGTACGCCGGCCGATTTGCCCGTCTCTCGTTGCAAGTACTATATTAAAATAATTTAACCATAAAATGGGGGCCTGGGTTATATGCAAATTTTGCCTTTAGGCATGGCTTCATGCACCGCACTGCAATGAAGCCACACTTCCGAAACTCGACAAGTGTTAGCTCAGTGTACATGTGCCTCCTGATGCAGCACTGCACCTAAGTCTTCCGTTCAATAAGGTTTCTTTAATTTGAACTCCGTTTATTTCAAAAAAATTTTCGGGCCCTTTCAAGTTGAAATTACCAAGATTTAGCTGTTCTTACAGATCCAATGAAAGTTACTTTTCTATACAAAAATTAATATAAAATTGAACAAAACTCCCCCCCCCCTTTTTTTTGGTGCTTTAGAAACTTTCTGTGAATGAATTTATGAATACTGGAAATAAAGAGGAATTTTACTGCTGAAAATGGGATGTTTCGCCTCGAAATTTGGGAAAAATGAATGACAACACTAAGAAAACCTATAATATCACACAGACTGCTTGCTCTCTCTCTACTGCAGCTTTCAAAACTAATGCTTTTTTTCCTCAGCTTATGCATAAGTGACAATTTTACATAAAGCTTGATGGCCCACCGACACCAGCCATTGGCGCCTTTGGGCCCCTTTGCCATGCAGGTGAAGAGAGTCATGCAGAAATACTATTGACGAATGTGCAAGTCAAGAGTGATTCTGCGCTTTCTTCAAATTCTTCCAATTCCTAAAAACTTGAAGTTTTCCAATTAGTTTTTCAATGCACATGGAAACCAATTTGTGTGGTGAAACTTACACTAGGCTGCAGACTGACTCCCCAATACAGCTACCATATGCTAGGCAGTGCAGTGCACCACATTCATATATACACGAATTCTGTTTGTTTCAAACTGCAGTTTGTCGAAAATTTTGTATTCCCTCAACAGCACTGTACATACAATGTTCAGGGTGTCTACCAAGTTGACATTTCCAAATTGCCTGAGTTTTCCAGGCTTTCCCCGAGTGCCCTCGTAAAATTTCTTGAGTGACAGAGAACTTTGTTTTATGTCAGGATGGGCTGACACCATATCGCCTGATGCTGTCACTCTCTAGTAAGCAAGTTAAAAAAAATTTTTAAATACTTAATCCAGTTTAATAGTAAAGAGTAGTGTTTATTTTATCCAAAAAGAAAACAGAAGGGAAGGGTTAGTAATATGCCCAGGGAATAAAATATCTTCGAAAAAAAAAAAAAGGTAAAGCCCATCGCAAATCGAGTCAAACATTTTCAAATATGAATAAAAGATGTGCATAAAGAAGCAAATATTTTTTACTATGAGCAATTTCTGTTGACTGATAGCAAGCTCATTGGTATTAGGCCCGAACTTTGTCACAAGTGAGATTCTCTATCAGCAGCTGCATAGTCAGCCTCAACTGTCCTGACATACACGCGGCCCGCGCACAATGCTTCAGCGTTGCGTTTCACTACTTTAAAGTTTATTTTGGTTTGGATAAGGGACACCTGCATCTGAGCATTAGGCAACACTCTGTTTTTTCAGCTCAAGCTCCTTCAAAGAAGTGGTGGCACACTTCCTTCGCCATTCATCCCTCAATGCGTTGGTCCTTTCCATTCTCGCCCTCCTTCCACCAAGCGTTCGCCCTACGGACCATATGAAGCATCCTCTTGGAGAGTTGTAAAGTCAACGTTTAATTTTTCGGACTCCTTAGGGGCCGCAAAAACATCAGAAAAATTGGGCAATTAGAAAAAATGAATGCATGCCTTTTACTGCTCCCAAGGGACTCAAATTGCAACAGGCACGTCCGAAGAAAGCTCTGAAGGACTGCCAGTACACTTATTAGGTATATCGGTGCTTGTAATGTGACAGGAGACCGCGTGTGCACGCATGTATACAGTCGACTCCCGATAATTCGAAGCCGCTTAATTGGAATTTTCGGTTAATTAGAAGTGAAGTGCTGGTCCCGTTAGTTTTGCATGTAATCCTATAGAAGAAATTGCTCAATAATTCGAAGTTCTCATCCAGTAATATTGTTTAATTGGAAGTTAATTTTCAGCCGGGATCCTCGAGGTGACCGTCATTCTTTGATAGAATGTGCAATTTTTCAAGCGTTGCAACAGTTCCGTGCTCCGCGTTGGTGTCATCGCCACCGCAGCCGCCCGCAACGCCATCCTTCTTGGAGCGGCGCGATTATTCATTGTTACGGCTGCCGTGGCCTCCGCGATCAACTCCGGCGGGTAGGGAAGCGGCTTCCGCCGGAGGCCACGCGCGGCTGCCGCGCGTGGCCGGAGCTGATCGCGGAGGCCACGCGGGTGCCATAGGTGCACGCAGCGCTGCATACTGGCAGTGGCGAGATTGTGCGAGATTAGTCTTGCAGCGTGCGCATGTCGAGGCGTTTGTTGTTCGAGCGCCTTTGTGCGGGAAGCTCGTAGGCTAGGTTGTTCCACGGGGTACCTAGTCGCGCAGTTTATAGCCATGGCAAACCGTGGCTCTTATCGCACGCTCGACCTGGCAATGAAAGTCGAGGTTTCGAAGGAAGTTGAGAAGGGAGATGCCGACAAACAAGACATAGCGCGGAACTACGGGATCAAGCCGAACACACTCTCAAACTACATCAAGAACAAGCGCACAATAATGGATGCATTTGAGAATGACAAGTTCAAGACTTCTCGGAAGCGAATGCGCACCGGCGCTTACCCAGGGTTGGAGAAGGCTCTGCTGGTTTGGATTAGGGAGGCCAGGAGCAACAAACTTCCTCTCAGCGGAGACATCGTTGCGATGAAATCCCGAACGTTTGCAGCAATGTTGGGGATCGATGACTTTGTTTCGTCAGATGGATGGCTGACGCGCTTTAAAGATCGCCATGACCTGGTTTTCAAGAGCGTGTGTGGTGAAAAGGCGTCCGTTAACCAGGAAACATGCGCCACGTGGAAGGACGGAAAGCTGCGTGAATATCTCGCCGAATACAGACCGGAAGACATCTTCAATGCAGATGAGACTGCACTCTTCTATCGGCTTCTACCAGAGAAGACCCTGACATTCAAGGACGACGACTGTGCTGGGGGCAAACGCAGCAAGGAGAGAGTGTCGGTGCTGATCGCGGCAAACATGACTGGCACGGAACGATGTCGGTTACTTGTGATCGGGAAAGCCGCGAAGCCGAGATGTTTTAAAGGCGTGAAGACGCTGCCTGTGGACTATGAGGCGAACAAAAAAGCGTGGATGACAGCCGAAATCTTCAAGAGCTGGATAAGCAAATTGGACTGCAAGTTTGCTGCTTCGGACCGCAAGGTGTTGTTCCTTGTCGATCACTGCAGTGCTCACGTGAATGTGCCAGCCTTGAGTGCAATACGCCTCGCATTTTTGCCTGCAGACACAACGGTTGTTTTGCAGCCAATGGACCAAGCCATCATCAAGAATGTTAAAGTCCTGTACAGGCGGCACCTCCTCGAGCGCATGATTTTGTGTATGGATAGCTCCACAAAGTACGAGGTGAGCCTGCTTAGTGCCATCCTCATGTTGGCGCGAGCATGGGATCGTGTGAAGCAAGAAACAATCGCAAACTGTTTCAGGGCTTGCGGTTTTGTGGCAGCTTCTTCGGAGGATGCCTCTGAAATTTCAGCGGAGGAAGCGTCAACAAGTGAGCTTGACGGCACTGATTTTGGTGATGCTCTCGGGGACGTCAATTTTGAAGATTACGTCGCCGTAGACAAGGCGGTCGAAACGTGCGGTGCGCTGACGGATAGCGAAATTGTAGAGATTATTCGACCCTAGGAAGCGACCCAGGAAAGCGACGATGACGTTGAAGGCGAGCCGCAACCTAAGGCTGCCGATGTAGCTGCGGGCCTTGATCTCGCGGAGCGCTTCTTTGCCGCTGAAGTAATGCGGAAGAAGCGTTCCGCCACACCTAGAGGCTGCAGAACTTGCTTTCAGCAGCACGATTCGGCAAGAAGAAGCAAAGCAAGATGACCGACTATTTTTCTTAGAGAAAATACTCGATTTCGCCACAAATAAAGTGCTGTTTTTTGTGTTTTGTGCTTAATTGGAAGTTCGTTTAATTCGAAGTTTTTTGCGGTCCCCGTGAACTTCGTATTAACGGGAGTCGACTGTAATTAGCACCTACTGTGCTTAGTGACAATTGTCCCTTCCTGTGCTTAAAGGGCAACTTCGGCGATTTTTTTATGTCAACGGATGTCGATGAGATTCGCTGGGTACGTTCCTCTGCACACTCCCGTCATGTCCTCAAAAATCAGGTTTGAGAGTTGCACAGATTTTTTACAATTTAATTTAACAAATTGCCTCGAACACCCTACCTTATCTGCTCCTCAGTTACAGACAACGTTGTGTATGACATCAGGGGAGTCCCCCTCAGAGCATGCAGGGATCATGCAGACGACAGCGACGAGAGTGCGGGGGAGTCAACAATCGTGAGCTAGTGCTTCGCGTGGGAAGTTGCTGTCACAAGAATTTGCAGTCCCTGTGGACAGGCAAGTGATGGGGGGTGGCAAGTGGTGTTGCATTGTCGGCTGCACGAACTTCAGCCCTCATAATCCGCACACACAGTTTGAGCAGATGCCGATGCCATTTAGCCGAGGTTAAGCCTATATGTCACAGTCGCGTAGTTCATGCGTCTGCTGCTGGCGGACCTGAATGATTAACCTGAAGCTAATTAAGCCATCAGGATGAAGAAAACTACTTGTGTGGTTCAGTTTTGCCCACACAGACTTGAAATAAACCATTCCTCATTTCGTACAGTGCGCACACAAAAAGCGTGAAGTGACAACACACGAGCAGTATCGACATTGGTACATTGCCGTTTTCGATGGAAAGCTGCCCGCCGCACTCACCGGCACTTCCCTAAATTAAATGCTACTATGAAGATGGGTGTATTTTTACGTATTGTCATGCCAACTCATTATTTAGCTTCCGAGGTGCACTGCTTGCCTCATATCCCAAATGGGCAGCGAGCATAGGCCCCTTCGATACAGCAGCGCAAACAACTGCCTTGTTCGGCTGCCAACAGTGTCTACACTGGCACCGGCGTTTCCGCAAGAAAACTACGCATTCTCTAAATATACGATCACAAGCGCAAAGTCATCATCTATGTCCTCTCTACGGAACATATTGTGTGCATGAAGAGAATACGAAGATGGATAAGTAGGCAGCATAACGCTCCCGTACTACAGTTTCCCGCGCGCTGTTTTCGAAGGTGCGTGGTCGCTTATATCAGCGCAATTCAGTGTGATTCAACGGAGCTTACATGCATAAAATCTGCCTATTCTGATATGTTCTGACATTATTTGATGTCAACGATGAGCGGCTAGCATTATATCTCAAGCGAACGACCACTGGTTGCTGCACCTGCCAATCGATGTAAACAAATGCACCGTTTGGAAAGTTGGATTGCCAGCGTTGTTTTTGCGAGATACAAACGCGGAAAGTCATGCTCCACGTCTTACAGTGAGTCAATATTTGTCTGCCATCACTAGCGGCCGTACAACATATCATCGCTATTTCAGTGTGCTGTGGCCGTTCATTCAGCGCAACACCGACGTGTTTTCGACGTCATGGCCCCTGCTCTTCACCTGCCTCCACCGAATGTGTTGAAGAAGCGTAGAAAATATGTGACCATGAAGCTGGACAAGAAGGCCATGATCATCAGGCTTGTCGAGCTAGGACGGACCCAAGTTGACGTCACGAAGGAGTTTAATATCTCTAAACAGACCTTGTCTGATTACATGATAAACAAAGAAAAGATCTTGTCTGCAGTCCACCAGTTGTACTGCAAAACTACAAAAAATGAGCGGAAAGGACAACACCCGAAGCTTGAAGATGCCCTGCAGCTGTGGTTGAAAGGAGTCCTAGCAAAGAACCTCCCCGTTTCGGGCAAAATGCTCAAGCAGAAAGCCAAGATGCTCACTTTAAAATTGGACATTCAAGACCTCAAGTTCACTGCTGGGTGGATCCGTGGGCTTAAGAAAAGGCACGGAGTTTCTTTCAAGAAAGTTTGCGGGGAGAGCGGTGCCGTGGATCAATCTACTGTCACAGATTACCGGACAGGTAAGTTGAAGGCTCTGCTACAAGAGTATGCTCCTGCAGACATTTTTAATTGTGACGAGACAGTACTATTCTTCAAGATGCTGCCAGAGAGGGTAGCTGTCATGGTCGGGGCACATGTGGTTGGCACCGAGAAGCTGCCCCTTGTAGTGATAGAGAAGGCAAAAAACCCACGTTGCTTTAAGGGTGCAAAGAACCTGCCTGTGTCATACAAGCAGCAATACAAAGGGTTGCAATATGGGCTTGTTGGTAATGCATCTTCAAGGGGTGTACGGTAGCGCGATTAAAAGACGGGACAAAAGAAGACACACAGGGACACACACGGCGCTTGGAGTCCCTCTGTGTGTCTTCTTTTGTCCCATCTTTTAATCACGCTACCGTACACCCCTTGAAGAAGCAATACAAAAGCCTGGATTACACAAAGCTTGTTCGAAGATTATGTCTGCCGTCTGGACCGGATGTTTGAGCGCCAGAAGAGGCAAGTGGTAATAGTCATAGACAACTGTGGGATGCACGGTGCCGTAAACAACCTGCAAGCTATTAGTCTTGAATTCTTGCCGACGAATACGAGTGCTCCAGCCGATGGACCAAGGGGTCATTAAAACTTCAAGTTGCACTACCGGGCCTGTTTACTTGGCCGCATATTCATGTGCTTTGACAATGGGAAGACGTACTCCGTTAACCTGTTCTCGGCACTCACATGCTAGCGGATGCCTGGAAGGCTGTTCAGCCTTCGACAATTACAAATTGTTGTAGTCATGCTGGATTTTGCAACTCTGAAGAGCCCGTGAACGAAGAGGCAAACGACACCGCTGAAGACATCGACACCGATGATCAGCTGATTGCCGACTTGCGCAGCAGTGGGATGAACCTTCCCGCTGCTGTTACTTTTCACGAGTTTACTGCGATTGACAACAACATAGAGTTGTGCATGGAGCTTACCGACGACGAGATCGTGCGCCAGGTGACTGCACCGCCGCAAAGCGGCTCGGACTCCAACACCTCTGGCTGCCCACAACCATCAACGCAAGACGTTGTCAGTGTTGTAATATTGTTGTCTAGTGTGTATGACGAGAACATGACACTTGCACAGATGCAAGCAGACGGTGTTACAAAAAACAGGAATTTAAAACAAGGGACCATCCACGACTTTTTCAGTCCGGTTTAGATGGAATAAAGTTCTGTTTTGCGTACTCAGAGTATTTTTCGTTTCTCTCAAGGTCCGCAAAATCGGTCGGCTACTGTATACAAAAAGACAATGTCACGGTGACATAGGAGCATGGAGGAAAGAAACAAAATAGGAGAGGCCCTGATGTCACGTTTTTGAAGCAGGAAGTGCAGCCATCTTGTTGTGCCATCTCCCTTTGTGTCACTAATCAGCTCACTGGAGCAAATGAACGCGAGCTTTAAACTTGCATTCTGACAAGCAGCCGGAAGTGTACGCTACTGACGTGCATCAGAACAAAACACATGAAACTTCTGTAACAGTTTTAGTGAAGCAGATGAATTCCTGTGTTTTTCTGTGGCATGTTGAAAAAAAGACAAAGATCCGCAACGTGATACATCTTCCTGGCTGACACTCGTACTCACAGACCCAAAGCACAACTTTAAAGCTAACAACATACTCCAAACGCAGCTTGTCTTGTGAACTAAATATGGTTCAATAAAGACCCATGCTGAAAAATCTTATCGAACTTTTAGGAGGCCAAGAGCAGCAGCGAAAGTGCGGTTGCTATGGCAATGAGGATGTTTGACATACCGGTCCCAGTGTTATATTGCGAAAAATACCACGACTTCCATCACTCTCTCTCCAATTCACCCGAGCTGGCCAGGACTTCTACATTTTCCTTCCTTCATGAGTAGGAGTTACACAAAGTGTCCAGACGAAAGTGCAGGCACGAGCAGAAGCAAAATGGAAACCGATTCACCACCACACGACAGCCGCCATCTTGTTTGTTAATCGGCCGTTTCCAACGACAGAGCTGCATATCTTTACTGACATGAGACAACAGTTTTTGCATACCTAGTGCAGTGCATAATCTGCGGCTCAATGAGAAAAGTGCAGCAAGAACAAAGAAGTCCACAACCCGCCAACATGGACTTGTTTATGGCGCTTGAGATGGCAGTGTGGGCTGGACGCATCCGGCCGTGATGGAGCAATCGTGCGAGACTATGTGTTCTTTGTTTCCAGAATGCTGGTTTCAGTGCCACCCAGCAAGCATCGCGTGTGGACTCAGCATTGCCAGACGTAGAGTTGAGCGAAGGGTCGTATTCTCAGTCAAACGTTTTTGGGGATGTGAGATACAATCAATTCCGCGCTTTGCCTCAGACGCGTCGGCATCTATGGGCCACAGCATTGTGCTGGAGGGATGCTGCTGCATGCGTGGACCACTGTTGCTCCAAGTGCGACGCCGAGTTACACGCAACTTTGTGAAAGTGATTGCAACTTCGAAAATGATCGATCAAGAATACTGCTCCATGGCAGTGCTGCGACCACTGATTTACGCATGAGCTTGCTTGTCGACAGAGAAAGGCTTGCCAAAGTAGGCTAACGGAATTTTGACAGTGAAGTTTCATCTTGCGATGCACTTCCTGTCTGCGCTGTCTCATTTTGCAACAACGAAATTGCCACAAAAGTGAATTCTTTTGCTTTCCCTGCCAATTTCATTATTGCGGGGTTCAACAGTACGTCCTAATTCAAGGGCTGAATTATATAAGTAAGGAAATGTTGTTCTCCGCTGAGTGAGACTATTATACCGTATTTACTCGCATAATGATCGTACTTTTTTGTCAATAAAATTGACACAAATTTAGGAGTGCGATCATTACACAGGTTAAATTTCCTGCGAAAACAAAATAAAATTTCTTTTCATCCCGCATTTGCTGCTGGATGACAACAGGTCAACAAGCAGGCGGCTGCTGCTGAACAGTGCAGGACACCAAAACAAAAATGGCGGCTGGCGGAGCAAGCCGAACACGCCGAACGCAATTTACTTTCTTCTCTTGAGTACATTACGCGCATTGAAACAATTTCTTCCGTGTCTGTAATGAATAATATTGCTACGGAACAGCCGCCACAGTGTGGCTGCACTGAGGAGAAGGAAGACGACGTGGCCACCGCTTGATATAGCGTCGCCATCATTGCCACCGCTTGTCTACGTGTAAATATATTGTAGACTCGTACGTCAGCTACACGTAACATTAATTTGGTGGAGGTGGACGTTCCCCGTACCCGTCATGGAGCTTCGCAGCGGTCGCAACGGCGACAGTGCAACTTCGGCTCCTGCTGGCGGCACTTCCTCTACGCAACCGTCTCCGCCTGCAGCCCCGACTTACGTCGCCATTTCCCCACCTCGGGATCCTGGTGTTTTCAACGGAGTCGGCAGTCCTGATGTTGACGACTGGCTCCGCTTATACGAACGTGTCAGCACCAGTCACAGGTGGGATTCGACTATTATGCTCGCGCACGTTGTTTTCTACCTCGACGGCGCTCCACTTGCATGGTTCCAGACTCACGAAGAGGAGATCTCGAGCTGGGATCTC
Organism: Dermacentor variabilis; assembly: GCF_050947875.1. Taxonomy (NCBI): domain Eukaryota; kingdom Metazoa; phylum Arthropoda; class Arachnida; order Ixodida; family Ixodidae; genus Dermacentor; species Dermacentor variabilis. Next base: position 278,522,481 of record NC_134568.1, read on the forward strand.
TTCAAAGAGAAGCTCCGCGACCTTTTTGGCAATCCCTTCGGTCGTCAAGTCAATGCCACGAGAGCCCTAGCCACACGTGTACAGACGTCGACCGAGTCCTACGTGTCCTACATTCTCGACGTCTTGGCCCTTTGTGCTCGTACGTCAGCTACACGTAACAATATCATAAATATCAGCAAGTTTGCGACAATAACGTAGCCATGTCCACTTTGAGGGGACAAAAACACAGGTGGATGCTTTTAGCTACCAGTGACATAGACACACATGGCGGGTATGCTGCGGAAACTGCGGCCTTTGTCTTCGCTACTATCCTAATACGGCACGGTTCCACTAAGGGTGGGCGAACATCTTAGCTGTGTTACAAGCGTTGGCGTATGAATAGGGTACACTGCTAACATATCAGTGTAAACTTGGCCACTATCATTGTCGCTTGCGATTTGTTCCATGCCCACGAGTGCAGATGAGAAGAATTGAAAGGCGCCTTTTTTTTGTTGTTGTTGACCAAAACCATAATGAAGCCTACAAAAAATAAAGCCAAAGTAAGTTTGGTTGTAGCTTTTCTTTTCATGGAAGCGCGGAAAGTGATGAAAGGAATGAAATCGAGCATCTGCTTAAGAATGTTTGGTGCGTGCAGACCGCTTGGAATGTCTTCAAGAGGAGTCCGCGTGGCATTCAACAAATGGTAAGCGCAATCATAATTAGCTAGACTTGGCACATGACATATCACTGCGACAAGTTCGGGGTGTGATAATTACACGGGAAATTAAAAAAAGAAAATTGACTTTTGACGACAAAATTCAGGAGTGCGATCATTACGCGAGTGCGATCATTATGCGAGTAAATATGGTAGCAAGCACACAGACAGACTATAACAGAGTTACTTGAGGATTACTGCGAATACCCACATGCTCCATGCTATCACAATGCTACAAGGCTCCTCGTTTCTGTTTCACTGCTCACCTGTGATGCAAGCGAGAAGTTTGGAGGCCCAGGCGACATATTCTTTTTCTTGCCGCCAGAGCCTGCATTGCTTGCGCCACCGGCATTATTGGCAGCAGATGATTTCCTCTTCCGACGTTTGCTTGGGGGCCGCTGGGTTTCTGATAAACAAAAAGGGCAAGATCAGAGAGCCACCTAATTCTGGTCACGAATGCTAATGGCAAACAGCAGAAGGAAGAGTGCAAGACACACAAAGCAACCCAAAACCAGGACATGAAAAGCAACCACCAATCACATGCTCACTTGCAGCTCAATCGCGCCTGCATTTTATGTACTATGCTCGTATTGCACACAGCGCCACGTTGCATAATACTACAAGAGGTGCAACAGTTCTCTCATGCACAAGCCTTTCAGCTAACACATGCAAACCAGTAATCGCATGCATTTGCACTAATATGCAGTGTGGTGTACCAAGTACTACTCATAAAAAATAAAAGCAGAAGCCAAACAAAAAGAGGACAGACAGCTTGAAATAAGCAGAACCAGAAAGGGAAATAAATATTAAAAAAAAAGAGGAAATAAAAAAAACTATATGTGCCATCACCAAAGAGGAAGGATTCAAGAGCAGAGCACAGGGCATCTTCTACTGGCATCACTTAACTGTTTCATTAACTTTACTATGCTACTGACTGGCACCAGTAGCGTTTGTGAATGTAAGGAGAAAAATGTGGCTCCAAGAGCTACATACCTCACTGTGAAGCTTAAGGTATATAGCTGCAAATACTGTCAGGTTCAGTACAATCCCTGTCATCTTTTTTTTTTTACAGTCGTGTTTCCCTTTTCCCCATTTCATTACAAATTACTAACAATGTGCCTCAAACGAATTCACCGAACTGTTACCTACATATTACAGGCGAAATACATAAAACACAGTGCAATGATTAAAATGTAGACAACCTAAACCATAGTAACCCTTACAGACAAACTCGCTGTGCACAGTTTGCACTGGTCTCCTGATCTAACGATGTAACATAGACATGCTTACAAAATATTAATTACATTGTCTTCATGAAAACTGCCACGATGATGAATATGACTATCACTGCAAATCTTTTGAAAACATGATCCAAAGCAATGCCAGTGTAACCCGATGCCTAGTGTTCAACTCCATGCTGTTAGTAGCCCAGGTAGAAATTTGCTTGCTTTTGACAAAAACAAGCGATTGAAATATTGACCCACAGTGTGAAACCACATACCTATATCTTGAGCTGATTTTAGGTCATTAGGGGCTCCGCGGTGTGCGACACCTGGCAGAGTCAACCAATCAAGTTCATTAACAAATCTGATTCTTTCCTTCGCCACTTCAGCATTAGACACTCTTCAAATGACTCAAAAAGCATTTATACCATATATCAGCAATGGCAGTGAGAAACCCATGTTTCCCACCACTGCAGTCAACTACACCTTAGCTTCAGTGCACTTAGCCTGAGCCACCGCTCTTTAACCGAATCCTTCCAACTGAATGAAAACAAAACAAAGAACTAGTTGAAGAATGCTACTAGAAAACTTAAAAGGCTGAATAAAGATACAAAAAAGACACAAAGAAAAAGCTGAACAAAAATTTCAGTAAAATTAAAAGAAAAATGACCAAAAACTGTGTCCTGCGCACGAGTCTAAGCACATAAGGAAAGGGATTTCAAGTGCAAGTGCAAACACAACTATTCTACAGGAAGATTCTACAGCAGTGCTCACCTGGTGGAGCAACCATTCGTTGCCACTTCTGGAATAGTGTGGTCTTGAGGCAGTCTCGAGGACTTAATGCATAGGCCTTGTGCCGCGACATTAGCTCTTGCATTGGCTCCAGGATGACACAAAGCTGCACAGCAATGACCACTCGCCATTAGGACACACATTCACCAGGGCCACTAAAGGCCATCTTCAAACCAATAATCAGGGCCAGACAACATTTTTTACTTTTCATAATAGTGAAAAATTCTGCAGAGTGTGCACACAGAAGAAAATTCAAACACAGTATTCAAAAAGGAGACCAATATAAAAACTGAACAAACAAACAGTGTGTAAACACTTTCGAGTCACTAAACACAAGTTTCTTTTTTTTCTGCAAACTAGAGGCAACATAATTTTACCACACTTTTGCTTTATTGTAGAAGAGCAATTATGAACAAAAGGTTCATAAACACAACACTACTGACTGTTAGTTTACGCCTTGATTTCTCAGGATGTTGTATGTTTATTAGAATCTGAATGAAACTTGCTGGAAATTTTCTGTCTGTACTTTTACACACCGATATCTGCAGCAAACTTGAACATTTACCATTTTGCAATTTTGTTGAAGCTGAAATTGGTTAAGTGCGAATCATAAAATAATGAAGAACTTTGAAAGTGCTATGTGAGACGGGGTTACATATTACTGTTCTTATTTTCTTAAAGGGACACTAAGGAGAAGCACATTAACAGTTTATACTAAAGTATACTTTAAAAATTCTATTTTTGCTGATTCCCTTATAAGAGGCTGACCATTGCAAGAGAAAACAAAGGGAAAATTGCAATTCTTGAATTTCGCGCTGAAATCTGGGTGCCGGTACGTCAGTGTGACGTCACATTTTCAATCTATTTTCTCATACTTGAGCCACTGTGGCTCAGTAAAAGTTCTTGAAACTTGTTAAATTCCGTCTTTGGCTCTTTTAGAATACAATGCAGTCAATCTTTATCAATTACAAGTTAACCAGAAGTTTTCAAAATCCGTAATATCATGGCGAGTTGTTGCGGGAACTTGAAGGTGGTGTCGCCACCAGTATATTCTTTTGCATCTTTTTTGGCTTACCAAGCTCATTTAATGGCAAGAGTGGCCTTTCTTGCTATTGTAGAAAGGCAATTTATACAGCGCAAATTATTTTTCTCTTCAGTGTCCCTTTAATACCGACCAATAATTTTGTACAGCATGCAATGGAATGAAATACAAGGCATGATGTAAGAACATCTGCTGTGAAGCTGTGCCATACAGATAGAAGGAGTGAAAAAATGAATAAAGTGTGGCAGAGTAAGCATTCAAAGGACTAATACAATTCTTAAAGTAAGCAACAGCTCAGGTTTACAACGTGCTTTGGATAGTTTCGTTCTTAGCATAGTGCAACTAACACTGGGAAAGTGTCGCTTGTTAGTGGTTTCACAATTGTTAAACATTATGCAAGTGTTTTGCATGGTCAACTGTAATGCAGTGATAATTTGGAACACATGAAATGCAGAACAGCACGTTCACTGTTTGTGTGAATGCTGTGTCCGACCAAAGCAGCCTAAAAGTTCAAAGCACTACCACAACACAAGGAAAGAAATTCACATTTTCACGAGTGTATTATTTATGTGGCACAAAGAAATCCATGGTACAGTCATTTGTGAGTATAAACTTATTTGCAGGTCACTGAGAAAGCACACTTTGCCGATGCACCCGCAAATACCTTGTATGTGTGAAGAAACTTCAGTGACACCTACTTGTGCACCTTGCAAGAAATAAGATGTTCGTTTCTGTACATATGTCAGCATGCATGCATTCACAGACACTTAACGCTTTTTCAATATGCTAAAAGCTCGTTAATTCACAACTCGTTAATTCAAACTTTTGGATAATTCAAAGTAGCCACCGCAGTCCGTCCAACATATTGAAAGCAATATGTAACGCATCCCGCTAATTCACACTGAAATGTGCGCCGTTCACGATAATTCAAACTCCACGCCATCCTGGGTGGGGAGAGTGCTAGTGCACGGGAGAACGTTGGCAACGCTGGTTCACCGCGTGGGCTACGCAGCTTTGCAAACCTTAGGAGAGAGCATCGCACAATGGGATTGAAGACAAACCTGGTGGCCCAGCATGTGATCGCACGTCAAAGTGCGCGGTTGGTTTCAGTGTTCTCACTCTGCAGGCAGAGCCACGGCAGCGTAGCCAAACAAATGCGCACCAAATAAAAAGTACTGGCATAGCTACTGAGAACCAAACGCCTTAGCAAATTTCAATTCTTGCTCCGTGATCTTGACGTAAGAGGTCGTGTGTTGGGCTTCACGGAGCATTCAGTTGCCAAGGCTGGCTGTGTGACATAATGCTCTCTCCCAACTTTCTTTTTTTCCTCCACGAGCTTTTCGTCTAGGCCCCACTGGAGAGAGATGCGTTTGCACCTGGCCAGGCATGCCAAACGCCTCTGTTGCAGGTCAGTTCTCTCCCCTGTCTCAAAAGTTTCTAGAAGAAAATGCGGACGCAGCGCTGCTTTTTATTTATTTTCTTTTTTTTCATGTTACATCTTGGAGGCTATGCTCTTTCTCTACAAGGTGTTCTGCCGAGAAAGTAATATCTAAAACAATGGCTGCCGCAACATTTATTGGTGCTTGCAGTACCAAAAAGCACAGCCTTTGAGATTCGTGGCTGTTACTCAATGTAAAGCATCGTTGGGATGGTCTTTGGACACCACCTGTACATATAGTGGAATTCAGCAACATGCAGCCAGTGCAGCTACGAGAGTACAACGGAGACCAACATCGCAGCAGGTTGTGGGCATTTCGTAAGTGCATTTTAGAGCGCAGCCTTTGCTCCTGCGGCAAGTGTCAGCAGTGCAAAGAAGCGTATAAAGTCCGACATTTTCGGCGCATGTCGCTTGCGGTCAGTCATGCTACGCTACTTGCGCTGCGTCAACCAAAATGCCGTTCCCTCTACACTTCGATGCGCACATTATCGGCTGCTCTCTTCGGAGCATGCGCCATGCATTGTGGGTCGACGAACGCACGGATAGAGCAAGAGCCATCTCGACGTCAGGCACGTCGGACCGCATTGGCCGTGTCCGGTTATGTTGACTGCGCCAGTGCGTTGGAACTATAGATGTTGCTGTTCTCAGCAACGTGATGCAGCGGGTGCACGCACGTGCTCACGCTATGTGGGACTACATACGCTCCTTAACCGAGCAATTTTTTCTGACTTTTATTAGTTAGAATTTTGTATTATTCAAATATTTGTAGCAACCCCTTGGAAATTGAGTTAAAGAGATTTTACTACATTGCCAAGGGACTGTAAGAAGCTTGCATTACTGTCAAGAGTGGTTTGTTGGGAGCACCAAAGTTTCCTGTGACATTACAACAGATGTATGCTAAACTGAAGCATGAAAAGCCAATATACGGGCTATCTCAACTGAACATTCATGCAATTTAAATAATAATGGGGCAGCTTTATGCCAATGAAACCAATTACATATAGTTATCACTTGCTTATACTAGTTCATAGTATAGTTACGGTAAATGAGCAATTATAATATCTTTATGACCAAAAGAACCACCGAATAATCAGTTGGCATATTTGTAGCTGAACCAGTACCGAAAGTTAGATTAATTTTAGTGCATGCAACTGATGTTACCATGTACATACATACATGTATATATATATCTCCCAGCAGTTTATTTTTGGGACCTCCACAGAACTACCTGTCAAGGTTAGCTTGGTGGACACAATTTACATTCACGACATGACCATTAGACGAATAGTTATAAAAAAATGCTTGCAGCTAGTTGCATTTTTTTGTTATGTGCAAGGAAAAAGTACTGTCAACTCAGTAATAAAAGTGGTAGCCACACACAGCTGTATCCATTTGTGTAGAGTGTTAAGTTATTTTAAGAATCATATGACCATATTGTTGGGCCAACCAATATTACCTTCATGATAAGGTTTATGCCATTTTGACTTGCCATGAAGGAATAGTTAAGGAACTTTGCTGAGTGGTGGTGCAAGCAGAACCCTACAACACATGTAGTGCTTCAGTTACGCTTCACTGGTTCTAGCCATCAGATGTTCGGATGTTATATAATCATTCTATGCTTAACTAGTAGCCTTATTATGTTCATATGGGCTTCCAGTTTCTAAACTATGTCAAGTGTTCCTGAATGATCCTTATTTATCTTTCTGTGTACAGTCACTGTAAGAGGGTTGGGCACAAAACACCATATATTACACTTTGTAATATGACAGGCGACAAAGTATTGTAGTACATTTTTGCCACACAATGATACATGGTACACTTAAACTAAGAAAATGGTCTTTCCTTTATTACAGACAACCCTCAAAGCAATTATTTTCATAAGTTGGCTAAGTCTTGGATAGGATTTTGATAAAGAAAGCATTTGCCACAGATATAAAAAATGACATGAAAGTACAAGGCACCAAACTGAAGTGCCAATAAGTTTACACATCCAAATGTCTTGAAATACTAAGAAATCAAGGCCTCTAGTAACACATGATGCAGAATGCGTAATGCTTATGAAATAGTGTTCAAATCAGTCTTTTGAAATAAGAATGTAGCATGCTTCAACTCACCTTCATACTACCCTTTAGTGACAATGATTATTAGGGGTGCACAAATATTCTAAACTTTGAAATAATGAATCGATTTAGTAACTATTCATGAATACAAATATTTTTCTAATACTTTTCAAACATTTAAAATCATCAACTGAGGACAATCAAGTATAAAACTTGAGCAGAAATGCAATAAATTCTATCCCTGTGGCTATAGTAGGCATGAAACACGAGAAGTTGAGTGGTGGAGCATGGATCCAGTCTCTTCAGACTACACCACCACCATTCGCACTCACCAATGAGCGACGAATATGCAAACAAACTGTCTATTTGTTCCTAATGCTCCCTTTTTACTTTTAATAAACTACACTACATCATTGGCTTTGTGATGACAGAAACTTACCAACATTATGAATACTAGGGTGTCAACATCACTTTATATCTGAAAAATGGCTATTCATTACTTGAAAACTATTAAATGAATGTTCAATAGTCTATCTAATTTGCTTCTGGCATCATTCAATTCATATTTTCTTTGGCTAGGGAAATTACTATTTGCATACCCCTAGTTCTGACACTACAATAACATCCATAGATAAGACAATGCAATTCCTCCTAGAAACAGCAGTCAGCAGCTGTAAAAATGTTTTTCTTTTCTAAAAACAACAAAGCTGTATGCATACTAATGCAATATATATGTACATGCAATAGCAATAATTATTATTTTTTTTATGGAAGAAAGGAATGAATATTTGTGTACCACTCTAGTCTCTATACAAGAATGGCCTCTGTAAGAGAAAGCTTAGGAAAGGCAGGTCATGAGCAATGAACAGGGTAGCCGATACTTCCTGGTTGTCCATACCCAACAAGCTACAGCAGAACTTTGGTATAATACTGTATGTTCACTGCCAATAGCACCCCTCAATATGGAGACACTAAGAATTTGCTGAGAAAGAGGCAAAAGGTTTCTGCATCTTAAGTGATCTTAAGTGAATCTTAAGTGAAAATTACCCCACAACATCATTTACATGGATGTCATTACTGGCCATTTTGCCTTGCGATTGTATCACTTTAATTTGAACTGTGGCAGTTCCAGCAAGGGGTACCAAGAGCACAGGCAAGACAGTCTACACACAATATACAAACCTGCCATCATAGCACATTTACATACCCTCAAGTAATTCAGTGTAGAATTTGTGAGGCCTTGTCTCGTGATGTTCTTGGACAGCTGTTCTAGCATGCCTGGGTCTTGCTGTTGAGCCTGAAAGGCATAAGGAAGCACCATACACGCAAAGTAACGCAGATGCATAACCATGTGTAAAACAAGAATGCGCACTGCATGGATTGGAAGTAAATAGAGTTATACCACTGGACGCATTTAGGTAATTACATATTCAAAAACTACTTTACAGCGGGTACATATAGTCACAAGAAAAACTTGGAACAATGAAGGGCACGAATGTCGGCAGCAAATGAACAAAGTTAAATGCCGATTTCGCTCAGCAACAGAACATCTAGGAAGCTTAACTGTGCTTTAACAAAGAAGTGTTAACCCTTTTGGGGCCGATTTTTTTTTATTGCAGATTCCAATTCTTCTGACGGACCTATTTCGGAAAAAATTTTCCGTCATTTTTCTAGGGTGACCATAAAGTGAGAAAGAAATATTTTGCATTGGTATATATGTACTGTTTATTCATGAACAAAAAAAATAAAAAGACGAAATAAACTTACACGACTTAAAAATTTGATGCACTGTTATACACATAGTTCAAGGCTTAGAAAATGCGCACACGAGAATATTTCGCAAGTGTCAAATGTTCCTGCTCTTACACTAATATTTACGTCCACAGCGTAATCGAACTGCATAGGTGAGTGCACTCAAGAAAACTGTGTGGTTGTGTGCCCTTCAAAAAAGCAAAATGTGCGACAAACTGCCACTAATCTTCATCTTATCGCGAACCAGAGGCAATTAGTTTTCACGTGTAAAAAAAAAAAAAAAAAAAAAAACGCATGCAGGGCGGCATCCTTCCTAAGTGCACACCTGTGAGCACTAAACGCGCGAGAAACAAGCACTGGCCCTTTAAGCGATTGGTAACGAGATAGCCATCAGTTTTGCAAGCGCAAGAAGCCGAAACTGTCCATGGAACAAAACCCGAACCGCCACCCACCTGCGCGTGCACCAATCTGCGAGCGGTAGTATATAGATGCACGGGAGCAAACTAGCTCTAAAACAAACCATGCACCGAGAGGGAGGCGTGCGAAAAAAATTCCCTGTATTCCCACATAGTGGCAGCACATGATAGAAAATTAGAAGTAAGGAAATTGGCGCACTTTTTAAATGTACAGATGGCGCCATAAATATAGGGCATCAACCATTTTTGGATTTACGTCATTGACCCTCAAAGGGTTAACTAATTCTTTTTGTAGCTCTTCAAGCTACAGCATTTGTCGCACTGATGTGAAGAGCCTTGCACTAGCAATGGGTACTGCAATAAGTGTCAGATAAGCAAAACATTACTACTATTTTAGGGGTACCCTCCCTAGCCAAACAAATCAGTAAGAGATTATTACACTGGGTTTGTTTGCTAATACTGCAAGTATCAATGATGTAGATGTACACATGTGCACGCTGTTGTAGTCTGGATGTGAAGTCAGCTACACATTCCACTGTCAGTTGGAAAGCGTAACAGTGCTGTAATTCACACAGAAAACAGCCATAAATTTATCACAGTAAACCATAGTGTAGCCAATTAGTGTCTAGTCATGTCTCGAAAGTTCTGTCTGACAGTTCTGCTTGTGGCAGCCACTACACTTGTTTGCATGCCAAGCTTTTTACAACCAGTATGAGTCTGTAGCATTGTCACCGTGACACATCTGATCTAACGCTGATACCACAACCGTAAGCAGGTATTGAAACAACAATAAGCAGGCTTTTGCATTGATACATATGTCAAAGAACACAGACGGAACACGTCCCACTAGCGGAGTATTTGCACGCTGCCCAGAAATGACTGACGAAGTTATGCCTGTGATCTGGCCATTTAGTTATGTGCATTCAGTTCCCAGCATGAAAGCTCCATGAAAACAGTTAATAAGCAGTATAAGCTGCATGGTGAAAAGGCCAAATGGCCTCCTAAAAGCAAGGAATTATGTTCTTAAAGAGGCCCTCACCAGGCCACATAGCAAATTTTGGTTATACGCTGGAAGTTGTTACGTACCCGGTACGGAGCGTTCTACCACAAGAATTTTTCGAATTGGTTCATTCATAGTCTAGACAGAAACATATCAGTGCCGCAAACTCATGATTTCAGGAGGCGAGCGTCACTGCCAACACAACACTCTCTCCACTTGCACCCGTCTAGCCTCTGCAAGCGAAATTCTTTCCCTGTGTTCTCCCATACCAAAGGTGGAGAATTGTGTGACGCACACGAAATGAGCACCGCCTTTTTTTCTTTCTTTTCCTCTGTGCAGCACACTTTCACTGACAGTCTCTCACACGAGCTGTTGGGTTTGTCTCGTTTCGCGCAGCGCAAGATTTTGTGCGCCATGCCCGAGAACAACTGACTAGCAGTATAAGTCAGCGCTACGCGAACACTGAGGAAGATTCAAGCGGATCACAGAGCATGATCGCTTGCTGGAACATGGTAGAAAATGACATAGTTTCGCTCTCTTGCTACGGTATGGAGTATAACAAAGACGCAGACATTCAGTATGTAGGTCTTATTATCTTGAAACTTTAATTTGTCCATTGAAGCAACAGGTCAAACAAATAACTGCTGTTGCTTTGAATAATCCTTAAAGCCGTGTGCCACTAAGAGCGATGTCACATCACTGCCATGTACGTAGGCGCACTTGTGCGATATACGTAGACTCTGGCTGGGAGCACGGTGCCCGCGAGAAGTGTAAATGGTGTCTGGTTTGAAATTTAAGCTCTTTCCGTGGCACGCAGGGATGTAATACATAGCAGAAACTATCGTTAGCACGCTTGTATGCACTGCGCTTGTCAGCTCAAAATGGCCAGACCTGGTGAGGGACCTTTAAGAACTGACAATATAACAGCAGTACATGATCGCTAACCCCCAGCCATCCTATTCCCTCCAGTGGCACATCCTTCTGAAGGCATTATACTTCTATATAATTATTTCCACAAACAGTGTTACTGCTAGTCTAGGAAGGCAAATAAAATTATGTGCCTCTTAAACAGTCTTTGACTGTACTGTCATAAAATAAGTTAATTATACGGCATCTCTGGAATGCTATACTATATAGTTAGAATAAAAAGTTTGAGCAACGTACCGCATATCTCACCTGGATGGCAATTAGACTTCGTGGAACCAGCTCTCTATGTGTGCGTGTTGCAAAGTGCCAAGACTTGATGCGCATCAGATCGTCAAAAGTGAACTCAAGGATGAGGCGGCCCTCTGTGCAAACCTACGTGAAGGGCAGAGCCAGAATAGCAGCTTTGACAAAAATATGAATTCACCACTATACACACAAACACCCAAAACAGAGCAATATAATGTCAATAGTTATATGTGAGGAAAAAAGAAAGAAAAAGAAACTGAGACACTGCACAGCTTCGCAAAAAAAAAAAAAAAAAAGCACGCAGGTCACGCATGAAACATACGGGCACTCAGGGTTGAAGTTTTCAGAATTCAGTTGACAAGAGATATCTGCATTACTTCACAGCCTGCTCAAGGACTTGAGAATCGAACAGAATCTCAACTTGTGCAAGTAACAGATCCAGTGCCCCTTTGACATCCAGGCTGCATGCTCAGGCAATGAAAGAAATAAAATTAGTCTCAACTCTATTCTAAAAACTTCAGTGAGCAGTTGCAGTCTATAGCATTTACTACAATCTAAAATGAATGTTCCAAAACAGATTCTTCTTCTAAAATATGCATATGGTTGAACCAACAAGAAATAAGGTAATGTTTTAATGTGCGTTATTATAGTGCATGCATTGGCTGGAGAGCTCAGTAAATGCACTCACACAATCTGAACATACATTTTATGGTATCACTTACAATGACAGCATTGTCTTTGGCAAGTTGCTCCTTTAGGGGATCTGTTGGGTACTGCCCACCAAGGCCCTAAAACAAAAATAAAAATGAAAAAAGAAAGTGGAAGAAACTTGCAATAAAGTAAAACAAAATTTATAAGGATGTTCTGGCGGGCTAGTTGCTTCATAGCTTTAGACGTTTCTTATAACTGCGCTCGTGGCGTGGTGTACATTTCTTTCTTGTGTCCTTGTTTTTTCGCGCAGTTATAAGAAATGTCCAAAATTTGTAAGTCAGGTAATGAATATCCAGCAACCAGAGGGAAAATAAGGAAACGAAAACAGACACACTTTAGCTAGCAATACTCAGAGGAATTCCTCATTCTAGAACCCTAGTGCTTTCTATCCCCGTCTCCGCTGCAGTGCAGCAAATCCTGGTCAACTTTAGCCAAGCTGTATGCAAATACTTTGACAAAGTTTTGCTCCCCTTTGCTTCCTCCAAAGGGGCGGGAAGCAGTCTGCAAAGGCCCGCCCTTTAATCAATACCAAGGAGGGGACAGAGAGTGAACCGAGAAGCCAAAACAAGTGGAGCAGTTGCCGTGGCAACGGGATCAATACAGTCAGCTCGCCATGGCAACCCAATCAATTAAGGGTAGGCCTCCTCTCCCATATCCTCAGTCGGAGCAGACTCTTCTTCACCTGACCCCCACCTGAGCAACAGGTCATGCTACTGAAACTCCCTCCTTGCTCCCACATTACAGAAGATACTGCACTGGCTTAAGCACATCCTCACAGGCAGTAAACTAGCTTTACCAATGAAGTACATTACACAAACTGCCTCCTCCCCCATACTTAATGAATGTAGGCACAGAAGATGAACCGCATGACACTGAAGTATACATAGAACATTTGGCCATACAAATTTCAAATACAGGATGATAATCATTGCTGGAGCTTATCATCCCGGAGCAGCACCTGGACTGTTAGAGCTACTACAGCAGAGGGCAGGGATTAACTTGAACCACCACAGGTTCTAAAAGTTCGCCGAAATGGCATCACATGGGTAATTCTGCATTACAACCCAATTAGAATTCAGCACCAATGGCTAGGAATTGAACCTGTAACTTGATGCTTAGCTGAAAAGCACCATAGCTGCCAATCCAAGGTGGCAGGTGCACGACAATAGGGGAATGATTTTCAGCAAGGCTTGGCTGAAGTCAACAGCAAAAAGAAATAATACATATTACAGGCAGCTTGACGATAGCACTCGCACACTTATTCCCACTTTCTGCAAATCTTGGTTCACATGCTAGGCCACACCAAAATTTGTACACGTGAAATACCAGGAAAGCAACATTAATTTCTCAACTGATTTAGCAAGCACAAGAGGACACAAAAGATATATATATAGAAACACGCCATGCAATGGCACTGTGCATAATGGAGACTACTGGCAATGATACAGGATGGCTTGAATTAAGCACAGTTCAAAGAGCACACATGCATAGTTATGTTGGTTAGGTGTGACTGTCCTTATTTCACAGAGTGTCCACATATTTTTGCCAGAAGGTCTCCGTGCACTCTCATGCTCGCAGCACTGCCATAACAGCACTCTCGAAGTATGCACAGTCCTTTGTGGTAGAAAGTCCTGAGGAATGTAGAGGTTCGCCCTTGTTGATAAGGCACATTAAAGCAAATTCAAGCTCAACAGACAACACAGATGAAACAAGTGGACACAAACAAGCCACTTGCTTTGTTGGTTTCACCTGTTGTGCTGAATGCTCTTCAAAAGATTAATAAGCTTGCAGCAGGATAGCAGTAAAGATCATTAGGCAGAGCACCATAAGCGAGTTAAAAACATTTTTGAAAAATCCTCAGAGGGGAAGAACAATGTTTACTATGGTTGCAACCATATGTATGGCCATGTCCTTTAAATAAGAAGCATCTCCATTGGCATATTTCTTCAAAATGCAGACTTTTGTGCACTGACACAAATTCCAGAAGCAAAAGATGAGCTATGAACTTTAGTACCATTAGGGAAACCATCATGAACAACTAACACATGTACATATAAAGATCAAACAAGCTTTCCAATTTACAGATGTGTTTCCAACGAAATAATGTGCTTGGCTCAGTAAGAAATGTTAGCATATGAACTATTCAATAGCTAGTAAAAAAGCAATGTTTAGTGTAATTTCAGTTTCTAAATGAAAACGCTAATGTAAAAGCAGGTTAGCTGACCAAGCATAATTTAACATTTCTTGGCACCATTACCACTTTTAATAACTAAAAAAGTGAGAGCCTGTTCACAAGGTAAAGAAAAAATAACTTTGTTCCAATTGATAGGTTCTACATTTCCAGCTGAACAGTAGATGCACTTGAACACCTAACAGCAAAACAATCTGCCCAACAGAATTATAACAAAAAAAAAAAAACTAAGCCAAGTTTATTTTTTCCCTTATGTTTTCTCTTATAATACAGCAACTTTTCGAATGAGACTATGCACCATAATATGCTAAAAACTATTAATTCACTCTTTAATGTAGTCATGTGTAAGCATGGTACAAGTTTTCCCATATTTTACTAGTTTAGTACAATACCCGTGTTGTCCTGTGTTATTTGGCTGCCGTTCTCTATAAGAGTTTGCCTCATCCCATGTTCCCAAGCATTCACCCTACACATCTGAGAAGCAAGCACACTGTGATTATACCACTAAACATAGTATCCAGTCTTTTAACATCATAGTATGCCTATAAATAATGGCAATCTGATACAGGTCAAACCATTCTCCCCTTACTACAATCTGAAACACATCATTGACATTAGGTGCAGACCCTTGATTGAAGGGGCACATTTTAATTGGATGGTATCACTCCCCATAATCTAGTAGAACAGAACTACAGTTTCACTCATATTGGGCATGATGGCCACCAATGGAAGTGCCAGCGCAGCAATTGTTCTTGCGTCGAAAGTAGGATCATGTGACATCACGAAAGTGGGATCACGTGGCGAGGGCGCACGTGGCTATTTCATTCCGCGATTTAGGATGTATATTTTATTTCGATTGCCCATCAACTTGTACCTTGTAGTTCAATAGTATTGACTACCGTATTAGAACAAAAACAAAGTTGCTGGGGGTTTTCTAGATATCTTCAATAGGCTTATCGCAGAAAATATCCAGCCAATGCCAAGATTTATTTTTGCTCTGCCTTATTTTTCATTCAGAATGCAGCGACAACAGCTGGTCTATGCAAAATTAAACTGGACAGAATTTTTTTAGACAGCCTCAATGGGTTAAAGTCCACTCCTTGGTATTTTTTTATCGCTAAGTTAACTTGCTTCTAAACATCGTCAGCATTCAAGATATGGCCAGATTACAGTTGGTGACAGCGACTGATCGAGATTTTTTTTAAATATGCATTTGGCGTGTTTCTTTTTTATATAAAGCATAAATAAAGATGGCCTTGACCACTACGATACAAAAAAGCGCTAAAGCTATGTCAAATTTATCATACAAAACAAAACTATGACAGTAGCCTTACACTCTCTCTTTCTTTTTTTTGAACGTTAGCTGTGATAAAACAGGAGGAAAATTACAAGTTTCACTGTCTGGGTTATGGTGCACTGGGGCACATACAAATGAAATAAAACTAGATGACACAATACACTTCTTATACAATAAATTAATAAGCGGGCGTGCTGGTAAAACCCAAGAATGCCACTAGAGAGATTTATTCACCAACAATGTTGCTGGTAGATTACGTGAGGAAGATACTTGCAGCGGAAAGCTATGTACAGATTAGACCTGCATTTCATGGCATGCAAGATGGCAAAAGACAATATGACGGAACCGAACGATGCGATCCAGGCGCGTGCGCACATTGTCCAAGAAAAAGTAAAATAATAATACAAATAATAATATGTACAAGTAAACCATGAACATCTATGGCAACATCCCTTAACAAGTCCAAACCAATTAAATGCCATTGGTTTACGAGGTACGTTGCTGTTCCACGCGAATGACTGGCTGAATTAGTCAAATATATCTAGTTTCCAGTATCTGATTGCTTCAGACAGAGTGGAAATTGTTATTTCTACATGTATATTCGCGCTGTAATATGTGTCAAAGTGTTTAACGACCGTTGAGCTTCTGCAGAGGCTGCCCTGCTTTCTATTTATGCGATATTATGCTAAAGCAATATCTGGCCTGAATTGCCACAGAAAAAGACCTGATATTATGATACAGTGTAAAAAAAACTTTATAATCAAAACAAAGAACAAGCATTGTTGCACGTAAAACAAACAACTTTTGTTTTACATGTATTGTTTCTGGCGTTCATCTCTTACGTTGTTTGATTCTATACTTTTGTATTTTACATGAAGCCCCTCCTTCTTGAGCCAAATCATTGGCTTACAGTATTTCCAATAAATAAATAAATAAATAAATAAATAAATAAATAAAAACAACCGAAATTCCACAGTAGTACAAAAAAAAAAAAAAACGAAGCACTGACGGCCCTGCAGCAGACACTATGGCATGCTATCCAACTTTACATGCAATCCAGGCATTGCCGGCAGATGGCGCCACGGTATTGTCCGTGCACCCAATAGTGGTAAGTGATTATTAAACTCCCCCCACATGACATTAATGACTATTGCGATACAACCACACTAAGAATTTCTTACAGTTTCATTCAGAATTATAAGCTTATGTAATGCGGAACTTCATTAATTTGAACTACAAGGGCTTAAAATGAAATGAAATTATGGGGTTTTACGTGCCAAAATCACTTTCTGATTATGAGGCACACCGTAGTGGAGGACTTCGGAACATTCGACCACCTGGGGATCTTTAACGTGCACCTAAATCTAAGTACACGGGTGTTTTCGCATTTTACCCCCATTGAAATGCGGCCGCCATGGCTGGGATTCGATCCCGCGACCTCGTGCTCAGCAGCCCAACACCATAGCCAATGAGCAACAATGGCGGGTACTACAAGGGTTTGAACAACGAGGTATGAACAAGAGAGAGCACTTTTGAATATTGCACTTGGCAACGTTTGTGGTACAGTGCACAATGCGGTCACTGACCAATAATTTGCAGAATTTGAAGATTGGGCAAGTTGGTACGGCATACTTGCTAGTGAAAAGCACATTGAACCGCTTAACACAAAAGAGGTACCTCTGAAGAAGAGGAACATACACACTGTGTGTATGTGTGTTACTCTTATTTCATGTTAAGTGATTCAATGCACTTTACACTATAAATAAATTGCAATCAATGGGAATCATCTAAACACTCAAGTAAACGGACTCCAAGATATCGAATTCGCTATAAAATGTCTTTATTCCACAAGCGACCAAAAAGGCCGGTCAGAATGTTATGGCACTCATGCACATGTGCTTGCATACGACCTGGTACGCCTGTATTTTGACCGTTTTACGGTCTCCAAATCCACCAAATCTCCATCTCCTGCAACCTAATCAGAGGCCAAACGCACTCCAATAACCATATGATCATGGATTTCTTCGCAAGAGTCAGTGTCTGGCAGTTTCCTCACATAATCGCCACCCTCTCCAACAGAGACATCGAGGGTAAAGTTGACATTGTTTGAAACTGACTGATGATTTGAATTAATAAAAATTTGTTATAGCAGTCAAAGAACTCGCCCTAGACCGTGTTGCAGTTTAACACTTAAATGAACTAACCTGGATGCTCGGAATTCATGTGACAAACCACAAGTGCAGTTCTTCACAACTTAGCGGCATGATTTGGCTTGTGCCATTGTTCAGGCACAATCACCTATGGCTGTATCGGCTAAATGACTAGGCAGATCGCTACTTTCGGTTTCAAAGAGGCACCAGCGAAATATCAAAATATCACTTTTCTGTTCGACTCAGTCAACTCGGTGGCCAAATTGGCACGTGGTCGTCCAGGCGGGGCAGGACAGAGTCTCAAACTGTGCATGGTAAGGGGCCTGAAATTTCCTCGAAGCTATCTGAATTATTGATCAGCAACTGTAGAGTATCACCAAGGCCTAGTGCCTTACCTTGAAGTTTTAAGAAAGGCCTGGTGCAAAAATGATGGATCGCTGAGCAAGTGCAGCAAATTCGAGCTGGGAATGCAATGGGAAGGATAAGAGCACTGGTGTCCCCCATGCACTATGTGTCTACCTGATGATGCCACAGCATTTAGTGCTGATCATTCATTGGTGATGTGGAACACCTTAAAAGCCCAATTCTTTACTAAATCATTCATTGGCTTGTCCGTTCAAGCGCGGAATACAATGACACTGTGATAAAACACTGCTTGTAGCGTACTTCACACCACTTCCGTGAAGAGGCAGCACTGTGGGCCTAACATATAATTCAAAGCTAAAAGACTAAATTTCCATGGTATGGACTATTACGGCCTTTGGCTCAGGTTTGTCTAAGAGGTGGTCTTTGAGAGCAAGAAATTTTGTTCAAAATAACTGTTTCGTGGTTCTAGAAGTTCGAATTTGTGGGAGTTTTTCTCTATTTAAATACATGCCACTCTGCTGGCACCAACCTATCAGTTCAAGTTTTCCATCAATTTGAATGAACAGATTTCTAATTACTGGGACTTCACTGTACAATGTAAACGTTGGCTTTTCTGGTACAGCAGCTCTGCCAACTGTATGTAAAAAACAAGCTTTGAGAGCACATAGGAAAAAGAGAGCAAGAAGAAAAAAAAGACTAAAATCAAGACATCACATTGGTCATGCAATATGTTTGATATGTAATGCACAAGGACACAGATATATCAATGAATTTCCAGCAGAAATGGAAACTAAAGGCAATAATGAGAACAACTTGGTCAGAGCTGTGCTCACCTTTGCCATGGGAAATTAAAACACTTAAATTCACATGGCACAGGCTGAGTTATCATTAGCAATATTTCTGTAACTGCTTTTGGAACTGAACCCTACTGAGGTGCTTGTAGCTACAGCAACCCACAGCCATTTGCTTCTCTACACAAGGCTATGTTCTTCCACGTACCACCACTACATACAAGTCTGTAAAAGCAAACCCTGCAGCCAAAATTCGAAGACCAAGACAGCCCATACAAATTATCTGCAATACATTTGAGGCCATACATTACCTCTGAACAAACACACACTTAAAAGAAGCAACTCATAAGCAATGCAATGACAAGAAAACTGCCAATGCAAATGCCTGCTGGTGCTATTTCATACACAAGATAAAATGCTGCTGGTGCCTAGTTTACAGTCCCTTATTAGACTAGATCCCCATAGTAAAGGAGTAAAACAATTGATGAAACCACCCTTTTAACAAAATTAAGCAACTTAAAATATTCAATACGACAAACCCTTCTAGAGCACTTGGAAAGCAGCAAATAGATGCAAAACGGTCTGGGAAGAAAATTTTCAAATTAAAAGCTTTTTAAAAGTTTACAGGAGCACAGTTACAAACACTTTTAGCATAACCATTGAAAACGGGCAACATATTGTGGGAGGCTAAGATGACAAAGTTAAGACAATAGCTTCATCAAACGCTGCTGCTCCAGAGAGCCTACCGTTTTTAGAACGTAAAGCCAATGAAGGCAGCAATGGAAGGTTTATATTAAAGAGCAATCTATAATGACACTGCTCTCATGGTAATGTTCACAGAAATTTTCACCTAAAATATTAGAATTCTGGCATTTCAACAGGCACAAACTGTTTATCAGTATTTATGACTCAGAAGATTACTACTGATTCAATTCAAGATGACTGGCTGAATCTTCATTCCGTCACCTAACCCTGCATCAGTCACATGAATTAGAAGTGCTGCAGACTAGACAAAACACAGGGAGGCCACCTTGTGAGTGTAAAGTCTGGAAGACTTCCAATTTACAGAAAACAAACCCAGAAACACAAGATTCTATACACAAGAAGAAAGGGAAACAAGGGGCTTGATATTTATTAATCATAAGAAGCCAACAAACAAAGCCACCAAAAGGACAACATAGGGGAAATTACTTTTACTTACTAACTGAATTAAAGAAATATTAAATTAATGGAAATGAAAGTGGATGAAAAAACAACTGGCTGCAGGTGGGATACGAACACACGTCTTAACATTACATGTGCGATGCTCTTACCAAATGAGCTACCACGGCGCCGTTTTCTAGTCCACTTTTTGGGGTGTTTATATTTTACTACTAGAACTAGCCCTGGGAGTGTTAGCCAGCACCAGCACTCACAAACCTAGACCACCGCCTAGGTTTGCGATTGCCCGCCGCGGTTGCTTAGTGGCTATGGTGTTGGCCTGCTAAGCACAAGGTCACAGGATTGAATCCCGGCTACGGCAGCCGCATTTTCACAGGGGTGAAATGCCAAAACACCTGTGTACTTAGGTGCACGTTAAAGAATCCCAGGTGGTCCAAATTTCCGGAGTCCCCTACTACGGTGTGCCTCATAATCAGATGGTGGTTTTGGCATGTAAAACACCATAATTTCATTTTTTTCAGGTTTGTGAGTGGTGGCACTGGCTAACACTCTCACGGTTAGATACAGTAGCAAAAACATAAATACCCCAGAAAGTGGACTGGAAAACGGCGCCACGGTAGCTAAACTGGCAAGAGCATCGCAGGCGTAATGCAAAGACGCTGGTTCGTATCCCACCTACTGCCAGTTGTTTTTTCATCCACTTTCATTTTCATTATCATTTCTTTAATTCAATTAGTAAGTACAAGTAATTTCCCATATGTTGTCCTCGATGTCTTTGTTTGTTGGCATCTTATGATAAGATGCTATACAGCAGATTTTATATTGTGATATGTTCCACGTATGTCTAAAGAACATGAAAACAAAGTAAAGGCATAAACTTTTTTCTAGACCTGTACTGTACTAGACAAAACCCCAACAACACAGAGACACAGTAGCAACCCCTATACAGCAACCTCTATAGCAACATGGCAGAATAGATTACTTTCGTATTTAGCTATAAAACAGATCTGCATGACCAACAAGTTGTGTATCAATGTTTTACCATGCTAAGGATAGTATTGCAGCCGCATAATGTAACAACAGCTAATTATTTGCACAGCTATTGAATCAAATCTTGTACTTAACATTTCAAAGTGCCGTTCTTTAGTTCACTAGTAAAAGGCGACTTGATGTGAATATATAAGTGAAATCTATCCTTTATAGATATGTTCGGTAACGTGTTTAAGTGCATAAAAGATTTGCTCCTCCCACTGATAGGCCAGAATTATCAATGTGAGGAAAGAGTCACGTGGGGATACATTTGATCTTCGAGGTCTATACGGTACATAAGTTAATGGAAATTAATGAAGAACAGGCTATATAAAAACAACTATGCTCAATTAAAGAAAGTAAGAGGCCCCAGATTTCGAACTACATTGAATAACCACCAGCAAGACAGGAATAATTAAAAACAAATTTAACATGATGCCCACATCTAACCAACACATTATTTACCACTAGAACATGAATTTACTACTTGGCTAGGCAAAATAAAGTCACTTTGCTGCAACATCACATCTCACTACCAAATTAACACAAGCCCATGACATACTCTCTGCACAATAAATGCAAAGCATTAAGGCTACAACAGCTGCATACCTTCCTGCATCAGTTTTTTTTTTTCATAGGGCACATACCCTGCAGCAAAGAACAGCAATGACGTCGCTTTGAACAAAGTTTTAGCTGCAATACTTGTACTATTAGTACATAGTCACATATTCAAGAGCACTGCATACTCGAATCACATCACGTGCTTCTACATACAAGCCTCTACTCAAGCATCTTTGTTCTTCCTTGCAGTGGCAGCTCAGGAAGGATTCAATGGTTTACACACACTCACAGGGTCAGCTTCTCTGTCATTTTAGCTAAAGCACCTAGCAAAGGGACCATTCTTTATTTCTTTAGGAGAAGCCACCAAATATCTGCACCATGGTCTAGGCCAATGTAGTAAGCCATGTAAGTGCTGCAGAGAGTTTGCAACTTATCCCAATACCGGTTATTATGGCCATAGTAAATCTGGGTGCTTCTGTGAAATATGCTGCAAGAGGACGTGTTGTTGGGCTAGACGGCCAGACAGAAAATTACTTCTCTTTCAGGGCCTACAAGATTAGAGCCACATTTGCAATGCATTTTCTTTTATTATACTCTTGTTAGCATGATAGGTATTCCACTGTGTATACGGATAGAGTAGATGTGGTATATAGTGGGCAAAATATCAAACCACCTGCCGTGGTGGCACAGTGGCTTTGGCATTATATTGCCAAGCCCGAGGGCACAGGATCAAATACCAGCTGCCGCAGCCACATTTCAATGGGGGTCCAAATGCAAGAACACCCATGTACTGTGCATTGGGAGCGTGTTAAAGAATCCCAGGAGGTCAAAATTAATCTGGAGTCCTCCACTATATTGTGCTTCATAATCATATCCTGGTTATGACACATAAAACCCCATAGCCTTAATTAAAGTATCAAATCATATCAATAATTCAGCCAGTCAGCCCATCCCACGAGTTCAAAGAAATTTACTCAGAACAGACTTCCCAGCAGAAAAGTAAACCATTCTACCCCTCAAGTTCAAAAGTTGCTTTAACAATGGCGACAAGGTAGAAAACGCAACCAAGGATTGCATTTTTCAGGCCTCAGCTTGTACCTGGAAAAGAAGGCTAGATCACTAATGAGAATTCTGTTTTGCATTTAAGTAATGTGACCTTCAGCCAGTTTGAAGTCTTCATGCC
Organism: Dermacentor variabilis; assembly: GCF_050947875.1. Taxonomy (NCBI): domain Eukaryota; kingdom Metazoa; phylum Arthropoda; class Arachnida; order Ixodida; family Ixodidae; genus Dermacentor; species Dermacentor variabilis. The sequence continues at coordinate 278,545,511 of NC_134568.1, forward strand.
CTGTTACTGCAGGAGCCATGCATACTGGTCATTAAGCCTCTGCACCATTTGCAATGACCTGCTCACAATTGCACATTTTGACAAAAAGAGCACTAATCAAACTATAAAACTGCGATGAGATCTTTCATATGTGACAATAACCAACACAGGCAGTGAGGAGTGCAAAAGCCAATCTGAGCCAGTAAAAAAGTGGACGCTGGGTTGCCATTGCCTGTTGCTATGAGAACCCTTGATAAGCTATTTATGTCACTTGGGGCCATGTCTCGCAATAATTAATTCCATTTTTCATGCTCTTTGCAATTGGCCCACATGCTGCCACTTTCGCCAACATCAGCCACTCTGCACAAAAGATGGTAATGAAGAAATTAAATTAATTCGCAAAGTAAGTCCCTTGGTGTATGTGTCTGTGGCACTGAGATGCAGCTTTTGCTTGCTTTTTAAGTGGCCTTGTCTTAACCCCAAATGGTTAAATGGCATATCTTGCTGTTTCACCTCCTCCATTGAAAACTAGCCCATTTAACACAGCTAATACTGATAGAATCACCAGGATACTGTTCTGCAAAAGCACCATGCCTGCATCTACTATGTGTATAATGTCTAAGCAGCTACTTGGTGTCATACAATCACTCTATATGCATTCACATCATAAGACATTGTTAGAACAATGTGATGCTTGTATATGCTACTGAAGAAACCACAATTGCATGCAAGACCAATCTGTTAGCAACTAAAAGTGGACATCCACAAGTCATTCATATTGCTTTCACTGGAATTTTGCATCAGTGAAATACTAGGCACCAAAGAACTGCACTGCACAGAATTCCAGCACCACGCTGCAGCAAAGTGAGACTGCAAAAGTTCACCTCTGTAGGAAGTGTACTTGACTCTTCGGAGGAATTGAGTAAACGACACACCGAAGAAGTTAAAAGAGAACCTCAGGAACTGTAACATCAAGACGCTGCAAATATAGGGCTTCAACTAGTTACACTACCTTCTTTCACAGTTCCTCAACCAGTCAACTGATCCCCCGCTACCATGCTGTACATAACCAATCTAGTAATGTGTGTACCGTTTTTGAGCACTGCTAAATGAAACAAGTGAGTTAGTGGGTAAGAGAGCTATAAGGGTAAGAGGTGCAGCATTTCCTTGGCCAATGGCAGCCTCAGCACAGACCTGAGCCAGCAGCTGATTGAATTATAAGTGGCCATTTGCTGAGGTCATCTCTACTAAATGACATTAGTTGGGCAAAATGAGTTGCTAATTTCATTTTCTCGAATCTGTGGAATCCCACAGCAGAAAGTAAAGCAAAACAAAAACATGAAAGTGCCCAGATTTCTCTTAAAGCACAGCTGCACATGAAACTGCACCCTGTGAATGCCAGCAGCCCGAGTGAGCAGCACTGTTTTCAGATAAGGCCCCACAGCAACGCCGCAAATGTAAGATGGTGCTGCTAGCCAAAAGTATTCACAATAGCTCCTCAGATGTAGTAACTGCTAGGGCTTAGCAAAATTGCAAATTCATAGCATTCATAACATTCTGCAAGCAATGCAGAACAAATGTGTAAAAACTGAAAAATATGGTTCCCCAGAAGGCTGCTGTGTACAAATAACACACTACAATAATACACTACAATATATTAATTACAGCTAATAGGTAACATGCTGCTTACAAAAAAGAAAAGTGTCCTTCACCACATCCAAACAGCACGTAGGCTGTTATCGAAGACACAAAACTCTCCCCACTGCCCTCCTGTGTTTATCATTGACGCTCACCTTGCTATAAGGAGACTTCCCATGGTGTGTTACCATGGTGCACTGGTCACAGTCCAGTGTGATAGTGGTGTTGTGAAATGACTCTTTGGGGTGTTTCAGGTTAAAGTAAAGATCCGTGACGCCGCCCTCGAATATGCTCCGGAAGTACCGTGGAATAAGGGTCCGTCCAATGGCTGCGATGGGTAACAAAACATATAAACAAAACATATTATGAGGCAACAAACATGGCACTATGGCAATAAGAATGTAACTTTTTTTTCTTTTAGCCATAAGGAATCTGACAGCATTTGATAGGGTATGCCTAAATACATAAAATGAGTTCTGCAGTAACACACTCATGGACTGTGACATGAACATCAAGTGTACATGCCAGCATTCTTACAAAAGAAGCTCACCCACATCTATAGCTGCTCTGGGGGCCATTGTGAACAATTCGATAGCAGTTCAACACTTGGAAGAATGAAGAAAAAATAGGGTTTCTGAGTGCCATGCACTACAGTTGATATTTGGCTGCTGTGTCACCTAAAGCTGCACAAGCCAAATACTCACTCTATATTCTCCTTCTCAAAGCAAAACTTTCGGCTTATTGACTTATTGGCCAACTACAAAGCACTTTATGTACCTTCAACATGCCTGCATTTCAAGGTTACTTCACAATGTAACACTCACAGAAGTGATATTTTTTTTCCCAACCAGTGCATTACAATGTCCAACATGCCCCCCAGGCCATTGGTGAAAAAAAAAAAAATAAGAGAAACACCCCAAGCTGCATAGCTACAAAGGGGAGCAGTGAAATCTCTCCCAAGGTTACCGAAACAAGCTGCTAAGTAATTCACAAGGTCAAATGAGCAATGACCCCGGAAACATTTAAGAAGTGGCATGCAAGTAAAATACAAACAACCCAAGCTTTCTGAATAAAAGATGCACAAACATCAAAGATTCGAATAAGAATTAAATATTTCCCATATTCAATTCGTATTCATGAATTTGGTAAGAAGGAATTAAACATTACCTTATGAGCAAGCATACCAATCCACTATGGTTAAAGGCATTTTACATGGATAAAGAAGTGTTAGCAGCGTTATTGATCACCTCAAATACTTGCCACATCAGCCAGCATAAACAACTGTTCACTACTACTCCAAGTAAATGGCTACGTTTTGGTTTCTAGATACATTGTTCACAGGAAGCAATCATAATGCATCCCACAATACCTATCCATGACCTAAGCAAAGAAGCATTGTTTCGGGTAGCCTGTGCATTAATTACGAACTTCGATGAAGTGATGTCATGCTCCCTCAGGGAGCTCACCAGATTCCCAATGTAATATACAGCTTCACTCTAAGTTAGTATTTACATCGATTTTTTAAATCTCGTATTAATATGTGAACAAGACTTTATATGCACCAAGTCAAATGCATTTTCTCTGTCCCATACTTACCACAATTATTGCCATGCAAGCTATTCATACACCTCCATTCCAAATCCTTGAAACAGTAATTAGCCATAGCAGCTGGCCAAATCACTGAAATACTGGACCACGAGCATTCATGCAGGTGAAATGAACAACATTAGGACTGGCGTCTGAACATTAACTGCTGATTCTGCACCGAAGGCACTGCTGTACCGAACATGGCCCCTTATGGGTTTTTTCCCTTAAAACATTGATCAGCCCATGCTGGAATGAATGCAGAGTTCAAAGTGGCAAGGAACTGAGTAAGTTCATCGATTCACACTCTTCTTGAATGGTCATGCAATACAATGAAGTGCAAATGTTGTCATACAGCAGTGTTTTCAAATGTGGAATACAAAAACATCCTTTACCCTAGAAGCACGAGTGCAATGAAACTTGCAGAGAACTTGAACATCTGTTTTGATGTGATCATGCTTTTAATTAGTTCAAATGAAAACACTAGATACAAAAATTTGTTACACAAAGCTGCACTAATCAATTCTGAAAATCATACCCCCCATATATAATAAGATTGCATACAGCTAAGTTGACATGCTTCAATACACAAGTGAAATATAAGTGCTTGCTTTGAATCCCAAAGCATCAAAGGAAATAAAAGTTACATAAATGATACGTACGATAGACACTTCATGTTGCTGTCCTGCACTCGTTAAAATACCAGCAGTGATGTTTAACACATTTAGTAGCCACTCCTATTTAGATTAACTCTGTCCCTTCTCAAAATTTCAAATTAAATCCTGAATACAAACCACTGGGTGCATTCCAATTGAATGCAAAGAGCCCGAAAGTTTGAGAAAGCTCTACGCGCAGCATGTGCACGACGAAAAACGTTATTCTACGCAAATATTTCGCTATCGCATTCATATTTCTGGTCATCGCCACGGAGAAGGAAAAAAAAAAACTCCGTTGCACGAAGGGTGATTACGATGACTTACGCAGCTACAAAGAGCAGCGTAAGTACCGCAATTTGACCAGCAAGATTAATAATGTTAAAATACTTTTTGGCTGCAAACATTAATTCACTTACTGTAACGCTTTGGCCCATCCTCCAAACAGAATGTGAGCGTCAAGGTGGCATCGTCCTCGAAGAACTCTGTCGCAAACGCGTCCCACCACAAGTTGTCGCTTTCCTGCACCAAAATAAGCACGGAGAATAAAAGGATCCAGTGAATATGATATAATGGCTTAGGCGTAAACTGCGTGGTAGCTATTGCGAAAAAAAGTCCACTTTTTCAAGCGATGCCTCGGAAATAAGCTCGCAGGCCCAATGCGACATAGCGCAAAACAAGTGTGCACGATCTACTTTGCATATAGAATCAGTTTCAACACATGCAAGTCATACCGGTCTTGTATGCACTGGTTAGGCACACCTTATTGTCGAAGCTAATGTACTACAGATAATCATTAAAACTGCAAAGGCGGAAACAAAAGCCGCCATTCCGCCCTTCTACAATGCTGAAATAAACAGTGCACTTACTTCCGTCCTTTGTTGCAACCGCTTGTTCATCTCGTAGATCCTGTAGTCCGGCTGGCCGAAGTACGGCGTGTGTCTTCTGAAATAGGACGAAAACGGCGATGAATAAAATGGGTCTGCCGGCGGACCGCCGGGCATGCTTTGTCCGAACATCGACTTCATTGGTGGGCTTGGCTGGTGGACAAGGATCAAACGCAGCACACTACACTAATGAAACCAAGTAACGTTCAAGAGTCCATGATTGTGCATCAGTTCCTAGGCCTTCTCTCATGGAGCACAGGTAAGCGCTGTTTTCTCGACGCAGCACGATCACCTGCGACGGACGGCATCTCAGTCAGGACGCGATGACGCGTCGAGGGAAAAAATACACGTGGCGAAGACGATCTCAGTAGCTGTAGTGAGGAACGCGGAAAATGTACTACCACTGCCGCTATGTGGTACGATGCTGTCCCGCTCAATCAACACGGGTATTCCAGCTGGCACGCACGCGGATCGCGAACGAGCAGACGTGAAACATGCCGCCTCCGTGTAGTCCGCTCGCCGGTTAGGCTTAGAGTCAACATCGTTTCATAAACACAGCGCCGCTACGACGACGAACACTCGTGTGTCCCACCACTTCCCTATTGGCTTGATGCGTCAACAGCGTGCACAAGTCAAAACGCCTTCTTCATGACCGCAGCAGGCCGCGGGCGCCCCGCAGCATCGAGGCAGCAGGCAAACGCGGCGCGGAGCGCCGCCACCGACTCTATCAACGGGCCTCCCCGCGAGCGTTGTCCAAGCGACGCGATGCTCGCCGGTTTGTGGAGCGTGCATTGTACTGGTACGGCGTGACCTTGCTCGGGTCCAGGGTCGTACCATTTTGGCCGGCGGGGGTGGCTCTCCGAAAGGGGAGCACCGCGCGCGCGCGAGCGCTCTCGACGCGCCGCCTGCGCCGCCGCTCGCGCCTGCTGCAGCGGTCGGCGTGCGTGAATCCCAGGGATCCCCGTTCAACCGCGCGCACGGGCGGCCGCGCTGTCGTGTGCGCCTCGTCGCTTCATCACTGTCAGCGCAGCGCCACGTTGAGACGGCCTAGTAATACATTTGAACACATAGTCAAACATCCAAACATTATGAACACATTGACGTCTTCTCATTGTTCCTTGGTCAGACCGTCAGGTATTTCCAACAAAATGGGCAGCAGAATAAAACGTGTTTCTTTCGCTCACACACACAGCTCGCTGACGACCTAAAACACACAACGGATTATCCATTAAGATATGCTGTGAGTGGGAAGAAAACAAAAGAAATAAACTAACATTTCATACTGATCTTTTGCTTTATTGTGACATGTTACGGGAGGGGGCGGGGGTATTCCACAGGGCCACGCGAAATCGAGCTTTTACAACACGGTTTCATGCTATTAACATCGTATGAACTAGCATGCGATTCACTTCATTTAATATCAGCAAGGGTTGTGCCGAAAATACGCGCATACAGGTTTCTTTCTCAACGCCACCAGGCTCAGCTAAAGATTAAAGAACATCTGCATGGCTCCCTATTTTCAGGGGAGTGAATGTATTCTTCACTCTGCAGTCTTCGAAATTTTACTACTGTGAAACATAGGGCATAGGCCAAGGGGAAGCCATGCGCCCTCCCCATGGCCTGCTAATAGGGAGGGGCGCATACGGAGTACACACTGTTTAGTTCCTGTGATGGAATATGAAACAAGAAAGAATATTGATGCGTATGCTTTCAGAGGGTCATATTTGCATCGTTGGAATCGCAGTCTGAGAGCTGATGCGTAGCCTGGAATTAAAAAAAAATTCTGTAGCCTTACGTGCCAAAACCAAGATATCATTATTTTGACCACCTAGGTTTCTTTAACGTGCACCAAATGCACGGTACACGGGCGTCTTCGCATTTCGCCTCTATCGAAATTCGATCCCGCACCCTCGGGCTCAGCATCGCAAAGCCACAGCCACTGCGCCACCACGGCGTGCGCCTGGTATTTCGGGACGGGCTATGATAGCAGCCTCCCCAGCTCTAAAGCCTGGATATTCTTTTTACCAGTAATGTCATAGGACGAATAAAATCGCAAGTAAGGCCTGATAAAGAGACATTTCGTTTCACTGACACCTGATACGTTTTCGACGAAGACGGCCTTTCAGGGAACGGTTAGAGAAAATTCTGATTTGGTGGGCGATTTCAAAAAGATGAGTTCAAAAATAAAGATATCTTTATGAAAGCGAGAGGTGTAAGGGATAGCTGTTTAAATAAGGAAATCTGGATGCGGGAGAGAAAGAAAGAGTGCGTGCTTGAGTGTGTGTGTGTGTGGGGGGGGGGGAATTGCAACGTAGTTTGGCTTAGAGTCACTGTACAGGCTCCTTTTAGGCTAAGGGGAGCTCATACCTTAATTCTAGTCCCCCCCCCCCCCCCCCCCAATTAGGCGCCGCGCATGCCCATGCTGCAAAATATATGTCTGCCACTCCTGGGGAGGTATTATATAAGAGTGCACCTTGTGGACATATCCATTTCATCTGCTGAAGTTCTGATTGCCTGATCTGGGCTGCGCGTCCGCAGCAGCGAGGCGCCACAGCCAATCAGCACTTCAGCGCCATACGAAATGGACATGGTCACTGTAGATCAACACTTACAGAATACCTTCCCTGCTTTCACTAAACATGCACTGCTCAGTTAGCGCAACATAACAAAGCTCTAAAACTTCAAAGAACATTATGCCCACTACGAAAGTCGGTGGCTTAGATTAATAATGAACTCGCTGTGCAATAGCGCAGAAGCAGTAGATATCCTAAAAGGACAGCTTTTAAATATAATGTCGGCTACGAAAGTCTAGAAAAGTGCAAATGCTTTATGAATTTTCTATTCCCATATTCTTTGGCTTACACGTAAGAGGTGCACATACGAATAAGAGGCATATAAATCTTTTCACGCTCCCCCCTCCCTCCAAAAAGAGGAGAGAAAGAAAAAAAGACAGTTTCTTTTTGGTCTTTTGTTCTATTTGTGATACGTTAGGTACTCGGCGGTAACGTAAGATCGAGCATTGAGGTGCTTTCTGGCTTTCACTTTCGATAATTCCGAAAATATAGGAAAGAGGCCATTTCTCAAGTTATCATTCTTTTTTTTAGCTTAACGTTGATGCGCAGAGAGACAGCCAGAACCATATGTAGAAGCGTACGTGCGCGTTTGAACTGTTCCCCCAAAGTCGTTTTTCGGCACATGAACTTCTCGCGCAGCTGTATAATGTTGATTTTGACCTCTTTCTTTCAGTCCATCATCCCCTTTCACTCATGCGGGATAGTCAACCGGACGTCCATCTGGTTATAACTAGCCTCTTTGCCTTTCCTTGTTCCCTTTCTTGTCTTTATCTTTATGGGCTAGGACCAGAGTTGCGGAGTAGCAACTCCGTAGTTGGAGTGATTCCGGAATCATTCCAAGTTTTTAAAGGGCCCGAATGAAATGGGAATGGAATGATGGCACTAGTCGGGTAGATGGAATGGGAATGGAAAAGCAGTCCGAGATTTCGGAATGCCGTTGGAATGGAATGGGCGCACAGTCGCGGAGGGCTAAGTTTTAAGTGAAACCACAAAACCAGTAAGTTTGCCAATTAGAATAAACTAGACTTTGCCCAATTTATTGCATTTCTCCATTCTTTACACGACAGCGGGTATTTTAGTATCTTGATTTAGTAGTTGCCTCTGCAGCGGTAATTATAGACAACATAAATACTCTACACATTCTAACACTTCCGAAGACCCCGAAACCTTCCTGCTTTGCAAGGCCGAAGTGCATTTGAAGGCGTCAACGTTTGGCTGTGAAGAATGATTCAATTTAGGAAGACCATGATTGAGCTACGACACAAGAATGTAGACCGAGAACGACGTTGCGAACGACTGCGGCCTGCGCGAATCCACGGTGATCAGGAACGAGCGCCATATCTTTTCGCACGCTGTCGAGTATGTCCAGCAGGGTATACAGGTGGCCAGAGGGCTGTACTGGAGGTAATCCATGCCATTAAATATGAAACAAAAATGTCGTCCCGCTAAACATATCAATGCGTTTCGCTTTTGTGTTCGTAATTAAAGTGACCGAATAATCTAGCTGTATATCCACGCATGACATGCACAAATGCTGCAAGATTATTTTGTTCTTTGCTTCACTCGAATAAAAGGTGTTTCAGGAGAACGGCAGGTTTCTTGAAAAGGGTGGATTTTCCTTGAAAGGAAGGGACTTGTTTGTATCGCATCGGGCGATGTGGTCGTGAACCGCCGAACACGCGCGAAACTAAAGTGAAGCGAACTTCAGCGGTCACGTTCGGGCAGCTGTACGCTGGCATTCGCAATATCGGTACACCATGCTCTCTGAAATAGGCGTCATGTTTCGCTGTGAAAAAAAAAATAAAGAGAAAGCTTAATTCTAAACTGAAGGAAAAACATGTAAACACGATGAAGCAAAGTTTCGTTTATGAAAGCCTCCATCATTACAGGTGTGTGTGTGGGGGGGGGGGGGGGAGGGGTCTGTTTAGAGAATCCTAGAGAGTGACTGAGCAATCACTCTGTCTCTGCTTGTTTTCGATGTAGGGACTAGGGAGGGGCTTCGGAAGAGGAGACTGCATGAGCGGCAATGTTTCTTATCAGGGCTAATGCTAAAGTTTTGACCGCGCATAGGCAGATATATTTTTGCCGAAGGCATAACTGGAAAAAAATCTTTTAAAAAATGAGGATATTAGAGATTATTGGCAAAATTCGATGCAGAAATAACAGGTCGGAAACGTTTGTTCTTGCGTGAAAAAATAACACGTAAAATTGTTTGCAATGTTAAGACTTCAAAATTATGTTTGCAGTCACTGGATACTTTAGCTGAAGTAGCAAACAATTGTAAAGAAAGCTTTTAATTTGCAGGAATGAGGAATGGAATGAATCAGCTCAGCCATTCCAGGAGTGGGAATGGTCCTATATACTCTCACCATTTTGAGGAGTTAAATGGAGTGGACTTACAGGGATCTCCACTCTCCGGAATCGGGTGAGAATGGAATTGAGGGCCTGTTTGGATCGCGACACTGGAGCGATCGGATGGGAACTCGGCGCTGACGCCCGTGGTTGTACCTGGGTCGCAAGCCCCAAGGGTAGCGTTGGCCTGGCGGCCTGGGGTACAACTCGAAGCATCCGAAGGTCCCGGCAAAGCATGAGTCGACTGGTAACAACGAAACAACTTGTTTATTTTAACATCGCAAAGAGTTGGCGGTCAGGTTGACCGAAGTAGAGAGACGGGAGAGCACTTTACTCAGCAGAAGAAATCGGAGCCCTCCTTTTGGCGTCCGGGGGCAGCTGTTTTTATACTCTCGCAGTTGAGGGCAAGAAGGAACCCCTCAAAAGACGAGCACGTGAATGTACAATGGGCTAATGGTGACGCACACTGTCGTAGCGATGCCGTAGCACCATGTCGTGGCGCTGCGCACGATCTCGTAGCACCCTGTCGTGGCGCTGCGCACGATCTCGTAGCACCCTGTCGTGGCGCTGCCGGTCGGACACAATGACTGGAACGAGATCCCTGCTTTGGCATCGCCTGTTTCGGGCCCAATAACTGGAACGAGATCCCTGCTTTGGCATCGCCTGTTTCGGGCCCAATAACTGGAATGAGATCCCTGCTTTGGCATCGCCTGTTTCGGGCACAATGACTGGAACGAGATCCCTGCTTTGGCCTCGCCTGTTTCGGGCCCAATAACTGGAATGAGATCCCTGCTTTGGCATCGCCTGTTTCGGGCACAATGACTGGAATGCGAGGAGGATCCCTAGGCGGTCGCATCGCCGCAGACGCGCCTGGAAACACCTGGCGATGAGTGTTGCGGCGACGACGATCGGGCCAAAATGTCTGCCGCCCCGCCGCAGTCGCGCCGGCAAAACCACGTGTCGCAGGCGAAACGCAACAGACCGCCCCGCCGGGGGAAGGAGATCCCGATGGACAGGGGACTGCATCCGCTGTCCGGAGGGATGTCGCTCGATGATGCTCATAACCGAAGTCGGGCGTCCCTTGACGTTTCTTGAGCGCAGCGCACAGAGAAGGCCTCGTTCTCTCGTTCAGGTTCGCACGGGACACTGCAAAGTGACTTCGGGAGAGTTCACATTTTTGTTCTCGTTCCCGGCAAGCGTTAGAACTACGCTGAAAACTCAACCGCTCAGTCAGCAAGCACGGCACAACCCTCACTAAGCCCTGCCAGGCTCTTTCCCCTTTTTATACCACTGCCTAGTTCCTTACAGTAGTCTAACATCACTCAGAACGCGTCCACAAATTGAAAAATTGCACTAGAAAGCATATCATCACTTTGAAACACTAAACAAAAGCAATATGTTAAAAAAAATCCTGCCTCAGGAAGAAAAACATCAGTAACAAACAATTTTGAGGCTGATTCCTACGTTAGGGGCTTCGACTTAAGCCATCGGCGTTACCGTTGAGACTCCCCTTTTTGTAACGCACCTCAAAGGAATATTGTTGTAAAGCGAGGCTCCAGCGCAGGAGGCGGCCATTTTTGGGAGAGATGGTCTGCAGCCATTGGAGAGGGCAGTGATCCGTCTCAATGATAAACCTCGAGCCGGCTAGATAGCATGACAATTTCTGAACGGCCCACACGAGACACGCACACTCTTTCTCGGTGGCGCTATACGCCTGCTCACGACTGGTCAGCTTACGACTAGCATACAGGACGGGGTGTTCTACTTCTCCATTTTCCCGTTGGCACAGTACAACGCCCATGCCTCGCTCACTAGCATCGCACTGAACAATGAACCCTTTTGTATAGTCTGGCGATCGTAGCACAGGCTGGCTTGTTAGGGCACTCTTTAGGGCGCTAAAAGCTCTTTCCTTTGTCTCGTCCCAGACGACTGTTTGAGGCTCTGTTTTTCTTAGAGCATCCGTCAGGGGAGCCGCGATATCAGAGTACCTAGGGATGTACCTCTGATAGTAGCCGGCGACACCCAAGAACGACCGAATATCGGTCTTGGTGCGCGGTTGCGGAAAGTCTCGCACAGCGGCCACTTTTATTTCAGAGGGGCGGCGACGACCCTGACCAATCATGTGACCGAGGTAGACAACCTCGGCCTGTGCTAACTGGCACTTAGGAGCCTTGACTGTCAAGCCCGCTTCGCGCAGGCGGGTTAGCACTGCCCGCAAGTGTGCCATATGCTCAGACCAGGATGCGGAGAATATCGCTACGTCGTCTAGATACGGTAAAGCGAATTCTTGCTGTCCCCGCAACACTTTATCCATGAGACTTGAAAAACAGTATGGCGCGTTCTTCAAACCAAAACTCAACACTTTAGGACGGAATGTTCCCATTGGTGAAATGAACGCCGCATACCTACTAGCCTCTTCTGTAAGTGGAACCTGCCAATAACCCCTGACAAGATCTAGGGTGGAAATAAACTGAGCGCTACTAACTTTCTCAAGGCGCTCCTCGATGTTAGGGATCGGATAAATTTGATCCTTAGTGATGGAATTAAGCCTGCGGTAGTCGACGCAAGGACGAGGTTCCTTGCCCGGTACCTCAACTAAAATCAAAGGGGAGGTATAATCACTCTCACCTGCCTCAATAACACCGAGCTGTAGCATTTTCTTTACCTCAGCCTCCATAATATCGCTCTGGCGGGGTGACACCCGATACGCCTTGGATCGTACTGGCTCTGGGGAGGTAAGTTCTATATCATGAGTAAGTACCGAAGTCCTACCAGGCCTCTCAGAGAACAGACCTTGAAACTCTTGTAATAGCTGGTGTAGTTCGGTTTTCTGCTCAGGCGACAGCGGTGCTTTACTGATAAGGTCACTAATGACTTGACCGGTGTCTTCCCTGTTCGTCACTGAGCCTAGTCCCGGAAGCTCGACCGGAAGCTCTTCAGGAACGTTTACCATCATGCACACCACTGCTTCCCTTTGTCTATAAGGTTTGAGCAGATTACAGTGGTAAACTTGCTGTGCTTTCCGCTTTCCTGGCAGACTTACCACGTAGTTAACGTCCGACAGTTTCTGAACAATTCGTGCTGGGCCCTCCCACTGCACGTCTAGTTTGTTGTTTAGCGATGTGCGCAATATCATGACCTCATCGCCAACCTCAAAACGACGGGCCCTGGCTGTCCGATCATAATAAACCTTGGCCCTCTGCTGGGCCTTTGCCATTGCTTCACCTGACAACTCCTGTGCCCTTCTTAAGCGTTCGAGGAGCTTAAGTACGTACTCCACCACGACTGGGTCGTCGCCCCTACCTTCCCATGATTCTCGAAGCATGCGAAGCGGAGATCGAAGCGAGCGACCGTACACCAGTTCAGCTGGCGAAAACCCCGTAGCCGCATGCGGCGCGGTCCTTAAAGCAAACATCACCCCAGGCAGACACAGCTCCCAGTCAGTTCGATGTTCAAAACACAACGCTCTCAACACGCGCTTCATGACGGAGTGGAGCTTCTCAACGGAATTCGACTGTGGGTGGTACACTGAGCTGTGTAACAGCTTTACCCCACACCTTTCGAGAAAAGTTGTCGTCAAAGCGCTAGTAAACACTGTGCCCTGATCTGATTGGATTTCTGCAGGAAAACCAACTCGCGCAAATATGGACAGTAGTGCATTGACTATCTCAACTGAGCTGAGTTCTTTAAGCGGCACTGCTTCAGGGAACTTTGTCGCTGGGCAGATCACAGTCAAAATGTGTCTGTACCCCGTGGCTGTTACCGGCAGAGGTCCCACAGTATCAATAACGAGCCGTCTAAAAGGCTCCGTAATGATAGGTACCAATTTCAACGGCGCCCTCGATTTGTCCCCTGGTTTGCCCACCCGCTGACAAGTGTCACATGTCCTCACGAAATGGTCTGCGTCCCGAAAACACCCTGGCCAATAGTACTCTTGCAAGAGACGGTCCTTAGTTTTCTTAACTCCTAGGTGTCCGGACCACGAACCCCCATGCGACAAGCGCAACAGATCCTGACGATAGCATTGAGGCACGATCAGCTGATCGAACTCCACTCCTCTGCGGTCTAGATACTTCCGGTACAGGACTCCACCTCTTTCCACAAAACGCGCAGTTTTCCTGGCGATACCTTCTTTGACATTGCAGCGTATGTTTTCCAGGCTGCCATCCTTTTTTTGCTCGGCTATCAAAGCCGACCGGCTGACTTTTAGCAACCTATCAAGTCCGTCTGACGTAGGCGCGATGAGCAAATCAGTAGATAGCTCTTCTAACTTTCCCGCGTCGGGCATTTCCTCTCCAGTATCTGGCGCCTTTAACGTTACAGACTCAAGTTTATTCAGTTCGGGCGTGCTCGGAATATCAGCTTGCTGCGCCTCTGACCCTTTTTCGTTGTTTGATAACGTCGGCCCCGCAACTACCGCCTTTGCAGCGAGCTCCCGAACCTTCGATCTGGTTAAGGCCTGAACACTAGCTTCACCAAACAAAAGCCCCTTCTCGCGCAGGAGGTGATCGGACCTGTTTGAAAATAGGTACGGGTACTGGGGTGGCAGCATAGATGACACTGCCGCCTCTGTCTCAAGCGCTCCGAAAGGTCCTTCAATAAGCACCTTTGCTACTGGCAGACACACGCTATGAGCTTCCACGGCTTGCTTGATCCACGCGCACTCGCCCGTGAACATATGGGGTTCTACGTAAGATGGGTGAACTACATCCATCGTAGCTGCGGAATCGCGAAGCACTCGGCACTCTTTCCCGTTCACGAGGAGGTCTCGCATGTAAGGCTCGAGAAGCTTCATGTTCTCGTCCGTGCTGCCTATTGAAAAAAACACAACTTTTGGTGTTGTTTCCGGACACTGCGCCGAAAAGTGACCCGGCTTCTGGCACGTATAACACAAGCGCGCTCGCCTCATCTCGAACCGCTTTCTGCGTTTGGCTGCCGCCGTCTCTTTACGTTTGGTCGGACTGCTTTCACTCGCATCCTCACTACGCGTGTCCCCCTTAAATCTCATGGGCGTGAACCTTGGCCTCTCAGACTTGGAGCCAAATTCACCCTTTTGACCGTCCTTAGCTCCGCGAGCTCGACGCGTCACAAACTCCTCGGCTAGCTCAGCGGCTCTAGCCACCGTACTCACGTCTGGCCTATCCAAGACCCAGTATCGCACGTTCTCCGGTAACAGACTATAAAACTGTTCTAGCCCGAAGCACTGCAGAACTTTATCGTGGTCACCAAACGCTTTCTCTTCTTTGAGCCACTCCTGCATGTTCGACATAAGCCTATACGCAAACTCTGTATATGACTCACTTTTGCCTTTCTCATTTTCCCGAAACTTCCGACGGAACGCCTCCGCAGACAGCCGGTACTTTTTTAGCAGACTCGATTTTACTTTGTCGAAATCCTCTGCCTCCTCTCTATCCAAGCGAGCGACTACGTCGGCCGCCTCGCCGGGTAACAAAGTGAGCAAGCGCTGTGGCCACGTTTCCCGAGAGAACCCCTGCTTCTCGCACGTTCGCTCAAAGTTAACCAGGAACAAACCAATGTCCTCTCCAAGCTTAAACGGCCGCATCAGGTCAGTCATTTTGAACAATACGCGTTCTCCTGCACCGTGTGCCTGACTTCCATTACGAGCGCGTTCCATTTCTACCTCAAGACGCTTCATTTCCAAAGCGTGTTGACGGTCACGCTCTTGTTGCTCTCGCTCTTTCTGTTCTTTACGTTCACGCTCTTCTTTTTCTTTTGCAGTCTCCCTCTCTTCAATAGTCTCAAGGCATTCCGACAGCTCGTCATCCTCAGCCTCTAACTCAAGAATAGCCTTTAGCAGTTCTGGTTTTCTGAGTTTGTCCGAGACATCCAGACCCAACTCTCTTGCAAGCTCCAACAATTTCGGTTTGCGCAACGACTTCAAATCCATGGCTGCTCTGAATGCTGCTTTCTCTACTGCTTACTATTGTCTTGCCGCAAACTAACCCGGCAGCAACGACAACCACAATTACCAGCTCTGTTTCTGACACTAACAAAAGCCTGGCAATGCTCAGAAGAAGAAAGTCCCGCACTCACCAAACCTCGCAGGCAGGAATTCCGCGCAGTCGTTCCGCTGCAGGCAACCAGTCGTCACACAGGGCTCGTTGCACTGCTCCCGGATCGTCGTTGAGCTGCTCAGCATACTGTCAACTGCATCTCTTTGCTGCTGGCCTCCGTTGTCGCGATCTTGCCGCTGGCAGACCGTTGTTTGAAGTCGTAGGCGATCTCACCGCTGCCAACCAGATGTTTGGATCGCGACACTGGAGCGATCGGATGGGAACTCGGCGCTGACGCCCGTGGTTGTACCTGGGTCGCAAGCCCCAAGGGTAGCGTTGGCCTGGCGGCCTGGGGTACAACTCGAAGCATCCGAAGGTCCCGGCAAAGCATGAGTCGACTGGTAACAACGAAACAACTTGTTTATTTTAACATCGCAAAGAGTTGGCGGTCAGGTTGACCGAAGTAGAGAGACGGGAGAGCACTTTACTCAGCAGAAGAAATCGGAGCCCTCCTTTTGGCGTCCGGGGGCAGCTGTTTTTATACTCTCGCAGTTGAGGGCAAGAAGGAACCCCTCAAAAGACGAGCACGTGAATGTACAATGGGCTAATGGTGACGCACACTGTCGTAGCGATGCCGTAGCACCATGTCGTGGCGCTGCGCACGATCTCGTAGCACCCTGTCGTGGCGCTGCGCACGATCTCGTAGCACCCTGTCGTGGCGCTGCCGGTCGGACACAATGACTGGAACGAGATCCCTGCTTTGGCATCGCCTGTTTCGGGCCCAATAACTGGAACGAGATCCCTGCTTTGGCATCGCCTGTTTCGGGCCCAATAACTGGAATGAGATCCCTGCTTTGGCATCGCCTGTTTCGGGCACAATGACTGGAACGAGATCCCTGCTTTGGCCTCGCCTGTTTCGGGCCCAATAACTGGAATGAGATCCCTGCTTTGGCATCGCCTGTTTCGGGCACAATGACTGGAATGCGAGGAGGATCCCTAGGCGGTCGCATCGCCGCAGACGCGCCTGGAAACACCTGGCGATGAGTGTTGCGGCGACGACGATCGGGCCAAAATGTCTGCCGCCCCGCCGCAGTCGCGCCGGCAAAACCACGTGTCGCAGGCGAAACGCAACAGGCCCCACACAGCAACTCTGGCTCTCATTGAACATCGAAAGCGACGTTTTACGCTGACTCACGTCAAATGCTGCGTCCACGTCCCACTTCTCGCACGCATTAACGTAGTAAGCAAGGGTCAACTGCCGCTCACTGCTTATCATTAAATTTAAAGAGACACCAAAAGGGAAAACACCAAATCAGTTCAGACCGATTAACTATTCTTTCGAAGCTCTGTATTCATTCCTTCGCCGGGAAAATGTTGATTACAAGTGAAAAGGAAAAAAGAAGAAAAAAGAAGCTATGAATCCTATAATTTACATTTTTTTTTTAGTTTCGCGCCGTAACTGAAGCGCCGATACGTGAGAGTGTAGTCCCACGAATTTCAAGACCCTTGTCGACTTCGTGTTCTGCGACGGGCTGGAAGAGTACATCTAAGACCGAGCCTCTCTTACCACTCTTACCAAAAGAAGAGGTGTAATAATAATAATTAAAAAGAGCGAGAGACAGGTGGCGACGTTGCCTCACACTTCCCGCACCAGCTCGTCGTGACGTCATGAATTTTGCCGGCGTCTGCTCAGGCCTATTTAATTTTTTTTATATGTAAGCATTGCCTATATTGTATTTTAACAGAGCCAAAGCCTGGACATAGTACGTAATAAGAACTTTCCCTAAGCCCAACGGCCCGCACACGAAAAGTTACTTTGAAATCAGTGACGTCACATTGACGTTCCGGCGCTGTCGTTTAAGCGCTGAATAAAAAAAAAAAGATAATATGACCTTTCATTTCCCTTTCCAATAATCGATATTTTACCGCGAAATTGGCGAAAGAGGCGTTTTTCAGATGTGCCATAAATGCACACAGACAAGACAGTCCAGATGAGTCACTCTAATGATGTCTATAATGTTGCAAATGAAGAAGACGAAGGCGCGGGCAGCGGCCACGTTCAGCTGCTGCCACAGCGAAGAATCGGTCAGACGTCTGGTTCTGGGTCTGATCCTGTTGCTACACTTCATATTGGTGCCGAGACCCTTCGCTCTCGTGTGGCCGACGACTTTCAGCGATAGAGGAACTGCTTCTTTTTTTCTTCTTTTGCTACACTTTTTGCGACACTTATTTCGCGTGCAGCTGGCGTGTATAAGAAATTTCGCTGCACCCTAACTAGCCGTGGCCTCGTGCGTCTGCTATGTGCAAGGCCACAAAGCGCTGGTGCAATTCTTGAAATGCACCAGCCTGTATGACCTCTGTTATGATCGACCCAAGTTTTCGAAAAAGCCATCGAACCACATCTGGCGACGGGGGGATGCCCCACGAGCTATACGCTGCAGCTATCACGGTTGGTGTTCACGCGTCATCATTCACTTCGCTTCAAGACAGCAACGACGTCCTCCTGACCGTCACGAAATGGCCAAATATCGATGAAAGGGTCCTTCCCGGGGGAAAGTATCTGCGACAGGTGGCTGCCTCCCAGGCACGTACCCAGGATTTTTTTTGGGGGGGAGGGGCCCAACCCAGGTTAACATTTCTGTGCAAGTGGGGGGGGGGGGGTACCTTTACAAGTATAAATGTGTCTAACGCCCACCATTCGTCACAAAAACGCGTAAACCCACTAAAGATAAATGAAATAAGGTGTATTTTACAGGTACGCCTGTGCGATACACCTCTCCTTTACTTGGCAAACTAAGAACCACGTCAAATGGACTCGCGCAGGAAGAACACTGCCAAGAACAAGTACAGAAGCGAAAGTGTAGAATAAAGATTAGTAGAATACACCTTAAAAAAAAAATAGAACATTTGGCAACAAAGGCACAGGCACCGCGCGGAGTTGTGTTACTCGGCCAGCCAATCACAGAAGCAAAGAAAATCGTCGCCATGCGGCCTTTTCAAAATGGCGTCATACTTTGTACCTCCGGAGCGTCTGCTGTTCTAGAAGAGTCTTTTCATCGGCAGAAGCAATGAGGTGTGCAACAGACGTGGACGAAATGTATGGAGTCTGAGCATTCCACTCTTCAAAAGTCTGTGGTGCAGTTCATTTCACCGCTGAACCCGTTTTATTCATGGAATTTCACTGCCAACTGAAGTGAAACTTTACAATAAATAGTTGTAGCGAAGCAAGCATGTTATTTCATTTCAATGAAGAATGAGGCGTTCGCCATTCCACTATAATAGGCGAGGAAAAAGGTATAAAATTACGCGCTAATAATTTTATTTCTGTAGTTACTGCCTTATTTGGGTAAGAGAAAAAGTTTGAAGTACGAGTTGTTTGCAGCCTCGCGGAGGAACAGTGGCTGGCGGTTATGAGGGCGTGGGCGGGGCTTTATTGCAGACTTAAGTTGTATCCGACTATAGTAGCGTTTCTTGAATTAGCTCTGGAAGAATTATACAGAAACATAAAGATACGGAACAATCACAGTTCTTTTGGATCCCTTGTTTACTGCTCTAACAAGTTAAGCGCCACAACCGACTCGTATTGTTATTTGCGAAGTTACGTAATGATGCGCGGCCGCCAGTCGCGTACAGCCGCACATGGCGAAGGAAGCTGCTATTCTACACGTACTGCGCCCACGACGGAAGGTTAGAAAAACACCTAAATAAGCAAAGCAGAGAAGTGGCTACGTTAGGCGGCTTGAATGATAAGTGCAGAAGCGTCATTCAGAACGCACGGAAGTGTCCTCCACTTCCGGAGGCGTTTTATCTACTTCCTTTTTAAATAAAAAAGTTGTTGATCCACAAATATTTTCATAAACAACGCTTAAATTTGATAATTTTCGCTTTTACTTCCTGTTTGGCTGTTGCCTTCGCTCTCTCCCTAAGTAGATCGCTTAATTTCTCAAATCCTTGCGACTCTTGTTTCCAGCTTACAATTCTGCAAACCCCAGACGCAATGACCTATCATTTTACGACCACTGCAGACGTGTGTCAAGCGTCGCTGCCAGTGTGCAGGCTCTGTGAAATGTTTCGAAACCTTGTCTCCGACCCGTCGTCGGGTTGCGTAACCTCACGTGCCGAGGGGGGATCGACAGTGCTGCTCACTATGCTGTGCTGTGATTCGGAGTGCGAGGCCCTGCTGCAAGACGCCGGCCAACTGGACCGATATACAAATCCTGCCAGCTCGCGAAGCGGCTTCGAAACTTTTGACAAAACCTGTGCATCCTCCTGCTCACGCACTTGACGCGAAAAAACGGTGAAGAAATCGCATCGGACACGTTCGTTCGCTGCGAAGATCGCCAACGCACCAGCAAAACGCACTGATAATAAGCGGGACACGCGAATGCCGCTATGCCCGAAACATAGCACGGGGCATATGACAGCTACAGGCCGTGGCGGACGTGCTGCCAAAGCCCTGTGTTTTTTTTTTTTTTGCTTATGTTTTTTTTTTTTTTCATTGTATACGCGCGCCACTGGAAAGCGACCGCGATGGCCGGGGATCGAACCCGCGACAGCTTGCTCAAAGCCAAGCGACGCTAAAGAGAAACACTAAATGATTTTACACTTATTAAGTAGTCTTTCAAAATTCTATCGCACGGTGATAGGTTAATTACTGTGAGAGAAACTGAAGGACCGAACTACCATTTTTTTTTTTATTAGCACCGACGGTACGTCAGAGTGACATCATACATTCCGGAGTATATTGTCGTATATGGGCTGTTGTGGTGCAGTAAAAGCTCTTGAAACTCTTCAAGTTCAGAATTTAACTTCTTTGGAATACGATGTATATCACCTTAACAGATCCTGCCGTGGTCGCTTAGTGGCTATGGTGCTGGGCTGCTAAGCACGAGGTCGTGGGATCGAATCCCGCCCACGGCGGCCGCATTTCGACGGCGGCGAAATGCAAAAACCCCTGTGTACTTAGATATTTAGGTGCACGTGAAAGAACCCCACGCGGTCCAAATCTCCGGAATCTCCCACTACGGCGTGCCCCATAATCAGATCGTGGTTTTGACCATGTAAAACATATAATTAAAAAAAATCTTAACAGATGAAAATTAACTAGTTCCCCGCGCGCAGGCACCGTCAAAATCCATGTCGGCAAGACGCGCTGGTGTGGAAACTCGGCGTCCGCGCCATCCATTTTTTCGTTTAAAGGCAAGCTTCCATGTTTGTAAACAAGAAACCTACGACACCGGTAACGCATGGGCAGAATAACTTTTTTCTTTAATTTTTTTTTCAATTTTTCGTCAAGCTACTTCAATTCATGGCCGCAATTATCTGCTGCTTAGCTTGTTTTTCTGTACGACGATAGAAGGCTCAGGCCCAATGGCATCACGCGCCCCTGCCAGAAGCAGCAGGTTCGCGGTAGGCAAATGTAGGCAGGTAACTGCATGGCGTCATGGCCTGGAGCAGGTCGTTACGTCTTTTCTGGCTTAACAGGCCCTTTTTCACGCTAAGAGTGGCTTTATTGGTATCGTAGCAGCGTAACTGACAAATACACTTCACCTTAGTGTCCTCTTTTGTGTCCCTTTAAAGCTACGGCGGTGGGTATAATTTTTCCATTGTGAACGCAAACATACCAACGAGAATCATGTGGAGGACGTACGTCCGGCTGCACGGAACAGCAAGTCCGGTAGCTTTGCGAAGCTCCGAATGTATGGGACGCCACGACACAAAAGAAATGCTCATATAAATATACTGCATAACTCGAAGCAATCAGTAGTAAATCACGCGAAGAATTTGGTAAATCTATGAATAGCACCAAATAGACCAACAACCAGTTCAATGATTCCCTTCTTATGCGTCGACTTTGAAGATGTACTATATCGCGCTCGATATGAGTTGCAACACGGCATACACCCTGTAGAAAAAGATAAACGTGCGCAGACGGGCACTGCGAGAGAGGAACAAGTCGGAACGATGTGTAGCTCTCTGCCTGGTTTCTTCGCGTCTAGTTAGTTTTCGACATTCTGGTGCCGAAAACCTCCATGCGGGCACGTTCCCTTCATCGCACGTCTCAAGAGACCCTATACTCCACCGCTTCGCGCTACGGGCGGCGAGAACTGACTGGATAGCGCATCGTTCATGATCGGCGTGGATACCATGTGTCTATCTCAAGAGCTAATCAGACAGATCGCGTCAAGACCAAGCGGTCTGCTCGACAAGCACCGAATGCGAAGATTCTGCAGGAAGCCCGGTTGCTAGCGACAGATCCTGCCGTGGACAAGTCCGAGCTTTCAGGTATTTTTGACCGTCTATCTGTTAGCAACAACGAGCTCACTAAGAGTCCATTGCCGACGATTAGCTCGAAGTAAAACACGTAACTGCTGCAGATTAAAACGATCAAGCTATCAGTACGCTTGCCGATATTCGCTGCAAGATCGCCGCTTTGGAACACGTCGACAGTACAGCGTAGTCTGCTCCTCAGAATGCAACCCTGACAATTCTTGACGCTATGCCCAGAATTGGCGCAAGGCTACCGAATCTTGATATGCCAACATTTAGAGGCGAGATTTACAAATGGGCAGTTTTCTGGGAGCATTCCGAACAGACTGTTCATCTCAACAACGCTCTATCGACAACGACGAAGTTTTTCTATTTACGGCAGTGTCTTGCGGAGGAAGCGGCAGCGGTCACTGCCGGTTTACCGACTTCCGAAACTTGCTACGCAGGTGCATGCCGTAGAACTTCTCGAAGAACGTTTTGGCGATCGTAAAACGATAGAGCAGCACCACCAGCCAGCGCTTCGCAATCTACCTCATGTAAAATCGAGAAGCGACGCACGAGGCCTCAGGCAACTTTATGATACCGTGCAACTAAATATTCATGATAGAGTGCGTAAGCGCGACTGAACGAGGACGTAGAAAGAAATAGATACACAGATACACAGTTTAGCGCTGTCTCTGCGTATCTGTTTCTTTCTACGTCCACGTTCAGTCGCGCTCACACACACTATCATGGATTCAAACCAACTAGCCCGCCAACGTGTTTAAACTATATATCCGCTGTCTGACTGCACTGAATGTACTTACTCTCAGTTTCTCTGCAATGTTGATTGATATTCTACAGAAGGCATTGTCATACGCGAGGAAAAGAGGAGCCAGTCTTTAAGACAACATGAGTCTGATACGAACGTCTCGAAGCCAGCACTGGCAGCTTCAACATCATAGTCAGATTTAAAGGGGCTGCTCCGGTTCACACGTATTGAATTAGGAAGCCGAGAACAGTGCAACCCATCGTCACAACGATCTGTCGATGACCATGCTGAGAGAACTCGAGGTAGCAGCCCTGCTTCTGTGCGTCATACAGCTGGAGCGAGTGTTTTTTATGCCAACCAAAGAAGCACGGCACATGCGCCTGCTACGCCAACCTCCATCTTGTTTCTAAAGAAGAGAAAATAGCTAAGGACAACCGCTGTTATAGAAGTACATCACGAGGTTACCAGGCACGGCCTTGCCACGTCAAACTCACGTGCTCAGCTTGTCACGGAAGACACGCCTCGAGTATGCGTGACCCTCACTACGGAAAGAAAGACACTAGAGCGGAAACTTACCGACCAGCGGAGGTAGCACAGCAGGGATAGTCTCGTCACAATCAGTAATGCTACGCGACAGAGATTCCACAAATGTTTGGGCAAAGACGGACAGAGAAGTGCACCTGCAGCCTTTTCGCGCCTTTGTCGTTAAAAATAACAGGTCCAGATACATCAGAGAGATTCGGGATGGAGGCAGTCAGAGATCATTCATCACAGATCTCGTTGTAAAATTGCAGCTACAGGTACTGGGAGAAACCCGAGTTACATACGTACAACACGTTTGGCAACGCATCCCCAAGTTGTACTGAAGTAAGAAAGGTTGTTGAAGTACCACTGCGTAGCCAACACTGTTCCGACATCCATACCGTTCAAGCAATTGTGGTTCCACTTATCTGGCACAACACTGCTGTGCCGACAGCTGATAACAACTTCATTCAGAAGTTGCAATTTGAAGGCAAGTTTTTTTGCTGACGAAAATACTTTTCTGGCAGCGGAGACAGAGATAGGCCTCAACTTGTTGATTGGAGCAGACCATCTTCGGAAAATCATGACGGGAGAAGTTGTAAGAAGCATACAAATTCCAGGACTGGTCGCAGTCAATACGGCGTTTGGATGGACACTGCAAGGGCGCAGTCACCAAAAAGCTTTTCTTGACTGCGACACAAACCTTATGGTCTGCGTTCTGCGAGGGGAAACGATTAAATAGTGCCGATGAAACAACCTCGCAGATTCCCCAGTCATTCTGGCAACTAAAAGCAATGGGCATCGGAGATTCTGGCGAACTTCCCTCACATGAATCCATTGCAGGCTTCCTTCAAGGAACTATTCGCAAGAAAAATGGCAGATGCAAAGTGGCGCTGCCTTAGAAGGAAGATCAGAAACAACTACTTGGAAGCAACCGTGATACCGCGCTCACACGTCTACCAAAACTGGCAAAGAGGCTATCGATGAATGAAGGTTAATTGGAGCGATACGAAACAGTCACCCGGCAATACCTGTAGCTAGGACACGCTGTGGCTAGGACACCTAAGAAAGTTCCTATTGATCGGGCCACCTATTATATGCCACATCGGGAAGTTAGAGGAATCACTGACTACCAAGCTCCGGGTCGTGTGCGACACATCGTCACACGCTCAAGTTTTCCCATCCCCCAACGACTGCCCGGATAAACGGGTGAACCTCAATTCAGAGTTGGTACATACATGTCCCAGCTGGTGGAAGGGACCTGAATGGCTATCCCAGCCCAGATCAATCTTGCCTATACGGAATCAGACGTGAGTACACAGATTAACGAAGAGTCAGAGTGTGACACGCAATATGTACTTCTTGAAGTAACGAGAAGAGTGGAAACCTTGATGAACTAAAGGAAGTTTAGCAACTTGCAGAAGCTCCTGCCCGTCACCGCCGGGATGTTTCGATTTATGGATCGATGCCGTCGTATTCAAACGTCGCTTGATGTAGGTATTTCCCGACAGATGAGCTAAACAAGGCTGAAATGTTCTGGATCTGTCATGTTCAGCTCGAAGTATTCGCGAATGACATTGAACACTTTCGGCTTAGAGACACTTTTTTAGTAAAGCAATGTTACGAGGCACTCCGTACGTACATTGCGATTTCCACCCTTACCTGTACCAAAGCGGGCAGCTTAGACTTCGTGGCCAACTATGTCTCCACTGTGTCCTGCTCATTTTCTGGTCGGACGTTCATTTTTTGCCTCTCCAGAGTGAACCAACAGTGACTACGTAGCTCGTAGTGCTCAGGCGACCCGACGTCACCTCAGCAAGAAGTTGCGATACCGCCAGAAGCTCGTCGAGCACCTGTGGATCCGATGGAGGATAGAGTACCTTCTCGAGCTGCGGGCACTCTACCCATGGCATCATCATAGTGGCAGTCTACAAGTAGATGATGTGGTCCTCATCCAGGAACCTAACCTCTCTAGAGTTATTTGGCCACTGAGGCGATTTGTGGACAACTTCCCTGGCCAAGATGGGATAATCCGAGCCTGCCGCGTGAAAGCTCAAGATGACAAGTTTATAAGAAGCCCAGTGCAGAAATTGTACAAGCTCGAATTGGACAACGCTACTGGGGGGCGGGGGCATGCAGAAAAAGAGAAATAAACGTGCGCAAGCGGGCACTGCGAGAGAAGTCGGAACAATGAGTAGCTCTCTGTCCGGTTTCTGCGCGTCTCGTTAGTTTTCTACACACCCGTCAGTTCTTTCAATAATAAAGATGGCAAGAGTCATCTTTCTTTTTATTTATTTATTTATTTATTTATTTATTTATTTATTATGAATACCTCAAAGGCACCGGTGTGGGGTATTACATGAGGGATGGATGATCACTTCAGTGAATTGTGGATTGAATAGCACACATAAAATGATGTGGATTGGAATGGTGCACGGCGTCAGCGGTAAGGTCATTCCAGTCCCGGGCAGTCTTCATAAAAAACTAATGATGATGCTACCAGTAATTCTAACGGTGTCCAGCATTCTTTCTTTCTTCCTTTTTTTTTTTTTTTTTGCGGGCGGTGCGATGCTGCCATACGAGTATTGTATGGCAGCGCCTACAAAAAAAATAATAATAAAAAAATAGTATTCTCGTGTTGCAACTCATATTGACCGCGATAGTACGTGACCTCCACAGTGAATGTTTACTGCTGCCTATACTGAGCGAAATACAGCGACAGGAACAAAATACGAAACATGCATTTCACATAGCGAGGGAGGGAACGAAATACTTTCAAGCGCACTTACGACAAATACCGAGTGGTCTCGTTGCTCCGTCCCATGCTTTTCGTTCATCTTATTCATAATTTGTTTCCCTTACAGCTTCGTAGAATATAGCCTGTGTGACAAGCGTATTCAGAAGGGAGTACAGGTAACATGAAGTACGTCTCTTCTTAACAATACAACTGGGTGACGTGCTGACCGGGCATGCCTCCACCTGCCATAAATGTACTGTAACGTATGCAAAAATCTTTTTTTATTTTTCTGCTCCCGTTCACCACTATCTCTGTTCGGAGAAACATTTTTTTTTTCATGAAAACCGTAGGTGATTACTGGTAGGCTTCTAACTTGGGTTTATTTTTCGGGACGACAAAATGCAAAGTGCGCCATCGCAGCACGCTGGATCAGACGCCGATGGAAGACACGTCTTAACATCTCTCCAAACGAAATAAAAGAGAAACAGTGAACGTGATTTCCCGCTTTCAGCTTCTCTCCTCACGCCGAGCCTGACTGGAAGCACAGTTTACGGAGACACCATTGGATCAGCCGAATCCGGTGGCTCCTCACTGGAATTCCCGGTGCCCCGATTCCCGCCGCTGTCACAACATCTGAGCTCCACACGATAAGCTGCAGTGGAGTGTGTCCAACCGAGGTTCTTCTGCCTCGGGCATTCTTCACATATAGCTGCTGAGCCAATGAAACCTAATTTATTATTAAACTTGGCGTTCGATCCAGCGCGAACACGAACTGCAACGACGCCGGAGCGTTTGCCACCGTCTGACTCGGATACGAGTTCGCAGACAGAAAGAGAGCAAAATGTTCACGAGCAGAGTGCAACAGGAAGCTTCATTCTCCCGCGTGGCCCCCCCTCCCATATAGAGTATGTCTCGGCTGCTCGGTGCGTGGTACACCATTGGCTTACCACCGCGTTACCGGCCAACCGAGTAATCGCCCCGCGAACCGTAACACACACGCGCAAATGGAAACAAACAAACAAAAATAACAAAGGTGAAGTCCAGAGGAGAGGGTCGGACGATGGTGCTGCAGCGATGGCCGGCGCTGGCCGACGGACTAATCACTTCTTTCTATATTATTATTATTATTATTCAGCGCGAAGTCCTTCTCGCGGCAGCAGCGTAACGAAATATACGTGCCGCAAGGCCGCTGAGCATGCGTGTCCGCACTCTCCCGAAAGCTCCTCGACGCGAAGAGCGAAACTCAGCCGGAAAAGTGGTCCGACTGGGCCCGGGTTAGCGCTTTCCCCGTCGCCGCGATCCTAGCGTTCGCGGCGGCGTGCTCCGTCGCAGGCAGCTGCTCTCGAGGGACGCAGATGGCCACGGCGGCCGAGCCCCGCGGGGGTGCTAAAGCAGCCGCTACACGGGGCAGCGCAACGCGGGCCTCAGCTACACGTCGCCGGGGCAACCGAGACATGGCTGTGGCAGCCCAGAGCCACGCAGCCCGATCTTTGATGCGTGGCCTTCGCGCTGTACGACCCCACTCGTTCCCGTTCACTTCAGACGAGGCTTCTCGGCACAGACATCCCTCTCTTATCACGACTAACAACCGAGACGCCAACATCCTCTTGATACATGGGTGTATTCCTAAGATATTTCACGTTCTCTACCCCCTCTCTCTCCCTCTCGTGTTTTCTGTTTCTTTTTTATGTATGTTTATTTTTATTACTTTTTCGGAAAAAGACGAGTAACAGCGCAAAGAACGGGATGTGCACACTTGAGACAAACGAAGCGCACGTCTGCAAGTCCAGTTATTTACGCTGTTACTCGTTTTCTTCAGGCACGTGCCAACCGGCCCAAGTTACACCACTTTATTACTCTTTTTTTTTTTCATTTCACCGCCAGCTCTTTTGGAGCAGTAAATCCGTGATCAAAAGTCTGAAGATGTGTATGACAACTGTAGAATACGATATTATATATTTCTCTTCCCTGTTTGAACGAGCTAAGTCTCGTGTGAAGGTCGCCTCGGCGAAAGCAACGGGCAGTGCAGTGCCTATCAGCACAACAGGTGCGCCTCAGTATACGCGACGCGCGACTAGAAGTGTTATGTCACCAGCGGATACGCATAACGCTGGCGGACCTAGACAGAGTGACATTTTTGTACAGCGAAGCTGCCTTGCGGCGCGGTGGTCGATGTCCGCCCGTCTATACGCGTCGCGTCGACACGAAAAAATTTTCGTCTGCAGTTTGTCGCGAATGTTCTGCAGCCCTCAATCTAATGTATGATGATGTTTGAGGTTTAGTGGCGCAAGGGCCAGGTATGGACAAAGAGCGCCATGCTAGTGGTAATGAATATGCAGTGTTCTGATGGGTTCTGTGAATTTATAGTGACGTGGTAGTAGAGAGGCCTAAAAGAGTTGGTGTAAATTGCATAAAATGTACACGTAATAAAATTATGGCAATGATTAATTACGTGTACTATGATCACTAAAATGCATTAAGAAAGAATGATGCATTATATAAATATGCGAGATGTTAAATTGCTTACAGCACTACTGCCTCGCCAGAGCCCTTGAACCACAAGGGCCTAGAGGCATGTGCTATTCAAAATAATTATCACAGCGGCATCCTCTGAAGAGAGGAGGCGCTACGAACGTGTAGGGCTAATAACATGCAACACAACGTCTTTCAAAAAACCTAGGACTGTGTTAGTGTCAAAGAGTGGTTCTGGACCAAGTAACATAACAGGATGAAGGGGGATAAATGTTTCTTTCTTTCAGATTCGGCTTCCCGACACTCCAGTAGGACGTGGACGGTCAGCGTCTCCCCGCATCTACCACAGGTTGGAGGCTCGTTACCGGTGGGTAAAAAGTTATGCGTGCCAAATGTGTGTCCTATTCTTAGACGACAGAATAGGACATCTGTCCGGCGGGATTTTGTTACAGGAGGCCAGAAACCTAACTGTGGCTTTATTACATGCAGCTTATTATTTGTTTCCAGGTCCCACAAGCGTTGCCAGTAGTTTCGCAGTTTTCTTCTTAACAAGGGCTCCAGGTCTGTGACAGAGACCGAAGCAGTAGGATTAACTGCATGCACTGAAATTGATATGGCCATCTGGTCCGCTAGAACGTTACCCTCGATGCCCCTATGTCCAGGCACCCAGCATATAATCACATGTTGGTTAGATATATATGCTTTGCACAGGACAGAGTAGAGTTCATTAATTACCGGATTTTTTGTGGTTACAGAATGACATCAAGGCCTTCACAACACTAAGGGAGTCCGTATATATAAATGATTTCTGGAGTTTTGATTTCTTTATATGCTTTACAACCGACAATAGTGCGTAGGCCTCAGCCGTAAAGATAGTGGTTTCCGGATGTAGTACATCGGATTCCGAGACGGATGGACCAACGGCTGCATAGGACACCCCGTCGCGTGACTTCGATGCATCTGTGTAGAACTCCGTGCAGGAGTACTTGTACTGGAGTTCCCGGAAATGCATTTGGATTTCAAACTCTGGAGCATGCTTTGTGACTTGCACGAAAGATATATCGCATTGTATCAGCTGCCACTCACAAGGAAGTAGCAGCTTGGCTGGATGCATTAGGCGGAGCTCGAGGAGTGGGACATGCATTTCATCACTAAGCTCCCTCACACGCAGCGAGAAAGGCTGTCTTACGGAGGGACGATTATGAAATAGTGTAGCATATGTCATATCGTTAATGGTATTAAAACACGGATGTTGAGGATTAGAGTGGACTTTCAGAAAATATGTTTGGCTGATGTATGTTCTCTGCAGATGAAGTGACCACTCATTTTATTCTGCATATAAACATTCAATGGGACTTGTTCTGAAAGCTCCAGTGGCCAGTCGGATTCCTAGATGGTGGACCGGATCTAGCATCTTTAGCGCGCTCGCGGCTGCAGAATGATAGATCACGGCACCGTAGTCCAACCGTGATCAAATGAGGCTCTTATAAAGATTCATTAAACATTTCCTGTCGCTGCCCCATGTTGTGTGGGATAACACTTTAATTAAGTTCATTGTTTTTAAGCATTTGACCTTGAGGTACTTTATGTGCGGAATAAAAGTTAATTTAGAATCAAGTATGATGCCTAAGAACTTGTGTTCTTTGTTCACAGGAATTCGCTGACCATACATTTCGATACTGGTTTCTCGTGAAAAGCACGCAAGAACTCTTGTTGGGGTTCACTTTAAATCCGTTTTCTTCTGCCCATTTGGACACTTTGTTCAAGCCCTGTTGTACTTGTCTCTCACATACTGTAAGGTTGCAGGATTTGAAACCTATCTGCATGTCGTCTACGTAAACAGAATAAAAAATGGCTGGCGGTAATGAAGCACGAAGGGTGCTCATTTTCACGATGAAGAGCGTGCAGCTAAGTACACCTCCTTGAGGTACACCAGTTTCCTGTATAAAAGGTCGCGACAATACATTGCCGACTTTCACGCGGAATGTACGGTTGGACAAATAGCTTTCTATTAGGACATATTGCCACGGATGCCAATTCCCGACAAGTCTCTCAAGATTCCATAGCGCCACGTTGTGTCGTACGCCTTCTCCATATCGAGGAATACGGATAGGAAATATTGTTTATGTAGAAAGGCGACGCGAATGTTTCCCTCAGTGCGCACAAGGTGATCGGCTGTGGACCGCCCTTCTCTGAAGCCACACTGAAAGGGATCGAGCATATTGTGGAGTTCAAGGAAATGTACAAGTCTGCGGTTAACCATTTTTTCAAAAAGCTTACAAAGACAATTTGTAAGAGCTATCGGACGGTAACTTGCCGCCAAGGAAGGGTCTTTACCCTGCTTAAGAACAGGGACCACAATCGCTTCTTTCCATGCTGATGGGAGGTATCCCGTAGCCCAAATAGCGTTGAAAAGTGTGAGTAGTGTAAGTTTGGTGTCAGTATGTAAGTTTCTGATGATGTCATACATGACTCTATCAGGTCCCAGTGCAGTGCTTTTGCATGTGTTCAAGGCAGCTCTCAACTCAGCAATACTGAAAGGCCGGTTATAAGGTTCATTCTGTCTGGATTTTCGTATTACTGGCTTACATTCTTCTATTTGTTTGTATTTCAAAAAGGATTGCGAATAATGGTTTGAACTCGACACGCTCTCAAAGTGTTCCCCAAGTGAGTCTGCCTGATCTTTCAGTGTTTCACCTTGTGTGTTTACCAAAGGAAGTGAATGTTTGTCGCCCTTTTATCCTATTAACCCTGTTCCAGACTTTGGCCTCATCTGTATACGAGTTGATACCGGATAAAAACTTCTGTCAACTCTCTCTTCTAGCCTGTCGGCGTGTTCGCCTGCCTTGCGATTTCACTTTTTTAAAGTTAAACAGATTCTCCGCAGTGGGAGAGGCACGTAGCAACCCCCACGCTTTGTTCTGTTTCATATGAGCGATCCTACAGTCATCGTTCCACCACGGGACACGCCGTTTGCATGCCAAGCCATTTACTTGTGATATACATTTAGTTGCGGCATCTATTACGAAGGCTGTAAAATATTCCACAGCAGCATCAATTCCTAACAAGGACATGTCATCCCATGAAATACTACTGAGAGTTCGGAATTTCTCCCAGTCAGCTGTATCAATCTTCCACTTAGGAGCCTGTGGTGGATATTCGTTTTCTTAAGGTGTTCGTAGCAGTATGGGGAAGTGGTCGCTTCCGTAAGGATTGTTTGTAACTTCCCATTCGAGTTCAGGCAGAATAGAAGGAGAAACTATGCTGAGATCAATTTAAGAAAAGGTTTTGTTGGCAAGACAGTAATATGTGGGTTCTTTCTTATTCAGAATGCACGCACCAGAAGAGACAAGGAATTGTTCAACAAGTCGTCCTCGCGCATCTATACGAGGGTCGCCCCACAGGTAGTTGTGTGCATTGAAATCGCCAAGAACAATATAAGGTTCTGGCAATTTATTTATAAAGGACTGAAATTCATGTTTGCTAAGTTTGTAATGGGGGCGTATATAAAGCGAGCAAATAGTGGTTAGTTTGTTTAGCAAAACAACTCGAACCGCCACTGCTTCAACGGCCGTTCGTAGCTGTAAATGTTGACAAGCTATGTTCTTTTGAATTACAATTGCAACACCGCCCGATGATGCGATTGTATCATCGCGATCTTTGCGAAAAGTATCATACTGTCGAAGAAAGTTTGTGTGTTGTGATTTTAGGTGTGTTTCCTGCAGACACAGCACTTTTGGATTGTGTTTGTGGATGAGTTCTTGCACATCATCGAGGTTCCTAAGAAGACCTCTGACATTCCATTGAGTAATTTGTGTATCCATTTTAAAAGTAAATTGGTGCTGTGTGTACGGAAACGGAAGTGATGCCTTAGATTACAGAGCTCTTTCGAGGCCCTGTAACCGGGGTTTTGCCCTTTCTGGAGCGTTCGAGGGAGCCTCGCCGCTCCTTAGGCGTTTGGTGCGCCTTGAGGACAGGTATAGTGTCCATTGCCTCTAGTGAGGCTCCGGACACGTGCTCTTGCGAGCGCGAAGTTTTCAGAGAGAGTCCCGCCTTGGAGGGCAAGACCCCTGCGCCCACCAGCCCGGAGGTCGATGGGACTCCCTGAGGGATTTGGCTGCGCCGGCTGTTGCCAGAGCTGGAAGGGGCCGGGGAGGTTGGGGCAGCCTCGGCTGCGCCCACGTTCGGGGTCGATGGTCCCTTCTGCTCGGATGGCGGAGCAGCGCTAGCTGCAACCACCGTGGGGGCAGACGGCGTAACTGCCGACTCACTGTTTGTGGGTCGGACAGCCGCCGGAGGCCGTTGTGACGCTGCCCCCTGACGCGCCACTTCGGCAAAGCTTTTCTTTGGCACGTATGCTACCCGCCTGCGTGCCTCTTTGAACGATATGTTTTCCTTAACTTTGATTGTGACTATTTCTTTTTCTTTTTTCCCATGATGGACAGCACCGCGAGTATGCGGCGTATTTCCCATCACAGTTCACGCAGTGGAGAGAGTTCTCACAAGCTTCAGAGGTGTGTTCGTGGGCATTGCATTTCGGACAGGTTTGGCGGCCTCGGAAGCTCTGCGAGCTGTGGCCGAAACGTTGGCATTTGAAACATCTCAGGGGGTTTGGCACATATGGCCTAACGCGGAGCTTAATATACCCTGCCTCGATTGACTCGGGCAGGATACTTGAACCGAAGGTAATTATCAAGTGCTTCGTTTGGATTTCTTTGCCGTCTCGCCTCATCTTAATTCTTTCAACATTGATCACATTCTGTTCACTGAAGCCCTCCAAGAGTTCCGCTTCAGTTAACTCCAAAAGATCAACTGAGACTACGCCACGGGTGGTATTCATAGTACGGTGGGGGGTTACGATTACTTGGGTTTCCCCAAATGACACTAGTTTTGGCAGTTTCTCATACTGCTTCTGATCGCGTAGCTCCAAGAGGAGATCACCGCTTGCCATCTTCGACGCCTTATATCCTGGACCAAAAATTTCAGTTAACGACTTCGAAACAAGAAATGGTGAGACGGTTCGAACTAGTTTGCCTGGGTTTTCAGAGTGTACTACATGAAAAGGGGGGAAGGTGTGGACTTGGCGTCCGAAAAATTGGAAAACATCTTCGGTGCGCCCTCTTTTCTGAGGGCGATCAGGTAGTGGAGGGAAGGAAGTAGCAATGTGTAGACGTGTAGTTTTCGGCAGCAACGCTAGCCGCCCACCATGGAGTCCAATAAGGGGACGCTGCAGGGCCTGAAAAACAGGACCTGCAAACGCCAGCTATACGTCGCCACTATAACCAAATATGACATAACCAAGGTTGGCTACTCACACAAGGTTAACCCTTGCTGCCAGGAAGCTCGGAAGTAATAAAGAAATAAGAAGGAGACAGGAAAGGTGGTAAGTAAGGGAAAAACGAAGGTAGTAGGGAGAGAGGGACAGGAAAAGGCAACTACCGATTTCCCCCGGGTGGGTCAGTCCGGGGGTGCCGTCTACGTGAAGCAGAGGCCAAAGAGGTGTGTTGCCTCCGCCGGGGAGCCTTAAAGGTCCGTACACCCGGCATCGGCTCAACCCCCAGGATCCCGTTTTCCCCGGATACGGCTAAGCCACGCTCGGTTAAACGCGGGAGGGTCCGACCCTCGTGTGCTCGGGTACGTGGTGTCGCAACACACCAAACGCCTGCTGACGCAGACGCCCCTGCGGGGTCCCAATCTAATGTAGGTATATAGTAAAAAATCATAATGAAATTGGCCGCTAAGACGACTCTATTATTACGCCGAGTTTCATTTACTGGTCGTAATTAGTTCACAGTGAAGTTGTAAACGTTACAGATTTCCCCTCTGCTGTCAATACATGGCCGTCTACAAGGGAGTATGGTTACAGAAAACGGTTGTAACTCACGTTTCATCGAAACTATCCCGAAACAAACTATACGACAATTAGCCGCCAAGACGACTATAACATTACGCAGAGTTTCATCTACTTTTCTTAATTACGTAGTTCACAGTGAAGTTGTAAATATTGTGGAGTTCCCGTCTGCTGTCAATATATCGGCTTATATATACGGGAAAGAAACGGACAGCCCCATGTTTGTCCGCTAGAAAAAAACTCTAGTCATTCCAAGTTTCATTCAGCTAATTAACCATGAAGTATACTCAATCGCAACTTGCAAACAAACGTGTTTTGTTTCGTGCTCTCCTTTGACTGCGCCCCGGTCAACGCATATCGTCGCTTGCGTTGAGGCTCGGATTAACGGCCGCCTGCGTCCTATACACACCGTTACCACCAGTGGGCGTTGTGTGTTGTGGTTACGTCATAGTCGCCTAGGCGACCTAATAATAATAATAATAATAATAATAATAATAATAATAATAATAATAATAATAATAATACATAGCTGCGTCGATTGAAGGGCCACAGCTGCGCTGCTCGTCCTTCTTCAGAGGGTGGAAGGGCTTATGAATTTTTTCTAGGCTGGCGCATTTCGGAAACGACGGGACCATGTTTCAGCGCAGGGGCATTGCTGTAGACGCACCATTTTAATGATTACATACAGATATAGGGGCAAACAGAAAGTAAGGCGCTACTTCGCAGTACAAGAATCGTGATGATGATCATCATTCTTTTTTTTTTGTTCACTGCAGGACGAAGTACTCTGCCAGCGATTTCCAATTACCATTGTCGGGCGCCAGCTGACCCCATCCTATGCCAGCAAATTTTCTAATTTTATCACATCACCCAGTTCTCTGCCATCCTAGCCTGCACTTCCCTGAGTTCCCTTGGCATCCATTCGGTAACTCTAACAGACCACTGGTAATTTCTTACGTATCACAAGACCTGCCCGGCCCCACTTCTTTTTATAAATTTGTTCTCAACCAGATGTCAATTTCCTCTCTATAATCCATACTGTCCCTTAACGTCTATAATTGTACGTTCCATCGTTGATTGCAGGGTCCTTACTTTTTTCTCAAATTTCTTCGTCATCCTGCGAGTTTGAGCCTTCTAGGTTAGTAATCGTAGAATGAACTGATTACAGGACTTTCTATTCAATGATGTAGGTAAGTTGCCGTTCATGACTTGAGAATGCCTGCCAGATGCACAAATCATGTTCCTGCCAATGCCAAGTCTACTTCTTCCTGATGTTATGCTCCCCCCGTTCTTTACGGGTTCCTTAATTCTCCAAAGTTATAGTTTCGAATGTCTCTTATTATTAGCTTTTCTTAAAATCAGTGCTGAGGGTTCAGCCAACTAGACATAATCTCTGGGGTTCCATACTTCCAAGCCCTGTCGTTTCTTTGTTGTGTCATTTGTTGCATGCGAGACCTTGCATGTTCCTTGTCCTGGTGCCTTACGCCCGACCTCGATTGTAGATACGTTCGTTAAGGTGTCACTTATTACCCGTATACTACAGTGAACCTCTTTTCCTGAAGTATCGCATTGGCTCATGAGCACTGGCCTGAATTCCTTCGCTTTTTCTGTTACCAACTTAGCCCTGCTTTAACTTACATTCCGTCTTCTTTAATATCGAGGACAATCATAGATATCACAACAGTTTTATCACTGCCTTCTGCCCTACGAAACGCCTCTACATTCTGGACAAATCCGGGATCGGTACAAGGTACTAAGTCAATTTCATTGCCTGTTTCCCTGTTTAGATTTTCGCGGCCGGTAACTGTTGTTGAATTAGAACTCAACAGGACACCGATTTGGGTCAGTTGAAATAAAACTCCGTTCAGAAAAACCTACGCTGAGTTTTGAACACGCCCGAAGTGAAGCATCGCTTATAGCGTTTCTTTTTATAGCCTTTAACGGCACCTTTTGGCAGAACCAATGTGCACATGCCTGAAAGATAGGCAAGGAGTCTCAGGCAACCTATCTTGCTGTCAACGACCCGATCGCCAATTATTGCATGGGAGCTTGCGATATATGATCACTTGTTTACGTGACATTACTCACATTTGCATGTGGCGTGTCGCGAGGTGCCCGAGTTTCATGCAACAATCAAGATTGCCTTTAGTCTGACAGTCATTAACGGTACTGACTTAGAGACATCAAACGGCTTTAAGAGCCTAATTCTGACAGCTTATTTTGATTAAATTACCAGTTAACCTCACGCTCGCAGTAAGCGCAAGCACCAGTAGTATTTTCTGCAGACTACCTACAATGTATAGTAGAGGCCAAGGAGACGCAAAGGCGCAGCGACTGTAAAACTGTCCGCATGTGCTATTGATCAGTGGCGCGTGGTAGATTTGATGAAGTGGAAGCTCTGTCACAAGGCGATTAATTATTCTTGGCTTTCAGATGAAAGGGGTCATGCGAAACCATCACACACTGGGAACACGCTGCTATTTACAACCAAACCACACCACGTAAAGATGGCATGAAATTCCGTTGCTGCGATACGTTATACGGCGCCATTGATGCAAGTAAAAGCTTCAGTAACAATGAAGACAAGTCGACTAGCTGATCTTTGCTACTTTCATTATCATGGTTGCGAAACCCTATGTGGTAAAGCACACTCGAGGCAAAAGCTTCCAAGTTATTGCCCGCATAACTGGAAACATCGTCGGGTCGCCTATTGGGGCCCTTGAAAAGATTTCGTTACACCAAAGCCACACTGCTTAAAGACGCAGCTCCTCCCGGCCCTGCAGTGCGTTTCGAAGCGTAAGGCACGCAACCGGAGCACTGCTAAGTGGCCCGGCGAAAGATCGCGTCACTCGCAAAGTGGTCTCTAAACTTTCGACAGGCTGGACAGTATGATTTCACTGGAGCCGAAGAAGCTTTCGCGAAAGTTCTATGTAACCAAAATAAAGAACAAATGTTCTGATCGTTGGAGGAACAACGAGGATAGGGTACCAACGAAAAGTGTATACGAATACATACATCGTTTTGTTTACCTCCGAAATGCTCGCATAAGAGTGATTTATCTAGCTAACTTTATGGTGGATGTATTTAAAGCTGCGTAATGCTACCAGGATTATGCTTTTATGACCAATAAAAAGAAAATAGAAAGGGTATTCGTAATAACAAAATCTTTCAGGCAGTCAAATTCACTTTTGTTTTTCACTTTACTAAAACAGAACCAAATGAAAACGCTTTTGAATGTGACGAACGTCAAATTAAGGACATGTTATGGTACTTGTTTCAGCGTAACGAAATTAAGGAGCACCAAATGCGCCGATGTCCCCAAATTACCGGAACACTGTAAGCTGCTCCGCTCGCGCTCACACAGGTGGTTTGCGACACAAACCGGCGAGCGGACTCGCCGAAGAGGAACCCGTGTAATTAGAAAAATTGCGGCTTCCCGATAGCGAGTTCCAGTGGGTGGTCAGTCATTACGTTGCCGCACGAGCGCGCGCAGCAACTGCGCGTCGTCAGGAAAACGTGTTTGCAGCGGTGACGGCACTCCCGCTTTCGCAGATACGCGCCGCGGCGCCACACGGCCGGAGGCAAGTGTCAACCGGGGCAGTAATGTGTCACGTAGAATGGCTATACTGTCGCATTAGGCCTCCTCGTTGGGAAGGTGCAACGGTATAGAAGGAAAGGAGCGCTCACATTTGCTTGCTGCGGAAATCAATTGCGCCCAGTTAACAGCTATATGGATGACGGCGAAGGGACAAAGCGGAGGTCGAACGCAAAAGTGCTCGCGTATACTTTATGTGCACACTGAAGAACCGGGGACATTTGATTCGGAGTGTCCCAAACACTACAGCGCCTAGCGTTTTTTTTTTTTTTTTTTTGGGGGGGGGGGGGACACTATTGGCCTCGAGCTCCACCACTGGAAAATCTGGCGCCACCGTCGGCGTGACGTGCTAGGAGGGATCACGTGGACATGCGGCCGCGTCGGCTGCTTCTAGCGCGCCGAAGCGAGCTGAAAACGAGTTTAAATTCCTTCGTACGCTGCGGTCCTCATTTAGTGGCGAAATTTTCCCGCTTCGAGTATCTCCTTTACAACGCTTGAAAGCACTACAATAGGTAGTGGCTGTCTTTGAAGGCGCGCAACATGGTAGGCTACTGCTCGGTGCCGCAGGGCCGGACGCACATAACGGAGGCCGGTGTCAGCCTTATTCACACGTAGCCGCAGGACAAGAAGCTGCGTGAAGCTTGGCTCGCGAAACATAAAACCGGCAAACAGTCATCGGCTACAACTCGGGTATGCAGCAAGCACAGACGCGAGGAAGATTTCTGCTAGGCGCCCGGTCTGCGATGTTCTGAAAACGCGTACTGAGACGCTCGCCCGAGTCCGCTGCCCGACTAATGTCATGACGGTTTGTTCTATGAACTTGTCGATGCTATAGATATTGGGAAGCTCAGTGGAGTGGAAAGGCAGCGGTAAGAAGCACATTTAAAAAAAGCATGGCATATGGTCATGTTTGTGTTATGAATTAATGCACTGGATTACAAAAAAATAGCAGCGGTAAAGTACACGCTGAGGACACCGATAAACATACAGTGCGACGCAAATCGAGAAATAGTATTGAAAGGTCAAAGAATTTAGAAGAAAAGAAAGATTGAATCGTCGCGACGGCACATCACAGGCGTCGAAGTCTCTACAATGAAATTATTTTTGAACAGCTCTGATAGCGCCCACGCAACAATGGTTGCTTGTATATTGTCAAATGCTCACATTCTGCGGCCTAAAGCTCATGGCACGGTGCGAAAATGCGCGCGCGGAGAAAGCGAAACAGTGCGCGGATAAGCATGCAGACGCGCAGTCGGTCGCTGCGAATCTGCGCGATCGCTGCATTGAGGCTTCGTTCTGTTATGCTCCATTTAGTTATACAAGCGGTATAAGAACATATTTCACATAGTTTGCTCTCAGTGTTTACCTACCTTTCACGCAAGAAGCCGGTTCGGGAGATTCCATCGCGGCGACCGCGCGCAGTGGCGTTCACTGTACGTATTCGCTAAAGAGATAGCGTCTGTAAACGATTGTGTGCTTTCAGTTTGCCCAAGATTATTATTTAGACAGCAAGAAACTTCTCTTGTTTCGAAAGTACTTACAGAAATGTCCGGGAGAGCTCGCGCGTGGTGTTTTCAGTGAGCGCTGACAGCAAAACCTATGAGGAGCGCGCCACGTGATCCCTCATACTACGCCAGCGAGGCGCTTCCGATAGATGGCGACTCCGTAACTCCTCGCCGCCAATACATCATATAGGAGGCTACGGTCAAACAAATGGCAAGTAGAGATTGTCGCAGTGTTTTTGTAGCGATACACAGCGCTCTATGCCAGTGTCTCATACGCGAAAATCGCTGACACTGTGCATTCTTCCAGAAACACACATACAGCTCAACTTGACAAAGCCTAAAGCTTCACATTTTAAGTATATTATATTTCTGGCTGTAGACCGGTCTACACCCAGAATTGTTTTCGGATGCCTCGGCCGAGCCCTTCCGAAAAAAAGAAATTAATGCACAGTCTATAAAAAAGTGAAATGCAAAGGAAGTCAACGAACTTATACGTGAGTGCGACTTCCATCAACGGCGGTAGTAAAGTGGCGAAGACTGAACGCAAGAACTCCCGTGTGATGAAACTTCGGTGCGCGTTAAAGGGCCCCTCACCAGGGCTGGCCATTTAGAGTTAACAAGTATACTGCACACCATCCGCGCTAACGGTCGCGTCTACTAGTTATTATATCCCTACACTCTCAGCGGAAAGAGCCTAAATTTCAAACCCAACACCGTTTGCCCTTCTCCTCGCGGGCGCCGCGCTCCCAGCCGGAGAGTTGACGCCTATCGCGCAATTGTGTGCGTACGCACATGGAAGTACTGTGACGTCGCTCATATTGACACGTGACTTCCAGAATTATTCAAGGGAACATCAGTTATTTGTTGTCTCTTGCTTCAATAGACGAATTAATGTTTATGCAAATAATAAAACATACAAAGTGAGT
The DNA here is from genome assembly GCF_050947875.1 of Dermacentor variabilis. NCBI lineage: Eukaryota > Metazoa > Arthropoda > Arachnida > Ixodida > Ixodidae > Dermacentor > Dermacentor variabilis. The sequence continues at coordinate 278,585,820 of NC_134568.1, forward strand.
GTCTGCATGTTTGTGTTTTACAAGAGAGATCTAGTTCCGTTTCGTCTGCTCATTCCCACGTCGTGCGGTTGCTCGCGCAGAGAACGAAACTATGTAATTTTCTGCCGCGTTCCGGCGTCGCGGTCATGCTCTTTCATCCTCTCGCGTCTGCCTCAGTGCTCGTGATTGTGGCACTTTGTTATACCGCTAATCAGGTGTTCTCGCGCAGAGCGCGCAAAATCGTCCTCTACGCGAAACGAGACAAACGCAAGATCTCGCGTGCGAGACCGTCACCAGAAGAGCACCACTCAGCAAAAATGAGAGACAGAAAAAAAAACGAAGAAGACGGAGCCCCTGATGTACACGTCACGCTAACCTCCGGCTCCAGTATGGGAGAACCAAGGCAACTATTCCAAGGCAACTATTCTATGCAAATGAGGGGGTTACATTTATTAGTACAAACGTGAATAACGCCCACCACTCGCCATAAGAACGCGCAAACCCACAAAAGAGAAATGAAATAAGGTGTATTTTACAGGTACGCCTGTGCGATACACCTCTCCTTTACTTGACAAACAAAGAACCACGTCTAATGGACTCGCGCAGGAAAAAAGCGCAGGAAGAACACGCCAAGTACAAGTAAAGAAGCGAAAGTGTAAAATAACGATTACTTTAGTAGAATACAACTTAAAAAAGAAACAGCAGTTGGCAACAAAGGCACACAGACCGCGCGGAATTGTGTTACTCCGCCAGCCAATCACAGAAGCAAACAAAATCGTCGTCATGCGGCCTTTTCAAAATGACGTCGTACTTGATACCTCCGGAGCGTCTGCTGTTCTTGAAGAGTCTTTTCATCGGTGGAAGCAATGAGGTGTGCAACAGAGATGGACAAAGCGTATGGAGTCTGACCACTTCACTCTTCAAAAGTCCGCGGTCCAGCTCATTTCACAGCTGACCCCGTTTTACTCATGAAACTTCACTGCCAACTGAAGTGAAACGTCACAACAAATAGTTGTAGCGAAGCAAGCATGTTATTTCAGTTGATTAAAGAATTAAGCATTCGCCATTCCGCTATAATAGGCGAGGGAAAAGGTATAAAATTACGCCCTAATAATTTTATTTTTGCAGTTACCGCCTTAATTGAGTAATAGAAAAAGTTTGAAGTACGAAATATTTGCAGCCTCGCGGAGGAACAGTGGCTGGTGATTAATTATGAGGGCGTAGGCGGGGCTTCACTGCAGACTTAAGTTGTATCCGACTCAAGTAGCGTTTTTGAGTTATCTCTGGAAGAATTATACAGAAATATACATTTGCGGAACAATCAGAGTTCTTTTGGATCCCTCGTTTACTGCTATAACCAGTTAAGTGCCACAGCTGACTCGTATTGTTATTTGATAAGTTACGTAACGATGCGTGGCCGCCAGTCGCGTATTGTGCCCACCGCGAAAGGTTAGAAAAACACATACATAAGCACAGCAGAGAAGTGGCTACGTTAGGCGGCTCGAATGACAACTGTAGAAGCGTCATTCAGAACACACGGAATTGTCCTCCACTTCCGGCGGCGTTTTATCTACTTCCTTTTTAAATAAAATGATTATGTATAAATATTCTCATAAACAACGGTTAAATTTGTTAATTTTCGCTTTTCCTTCCTGTTTGGCTGTTGCCTTAGCTCTCCCTTAGTGGATCGCTTAATTTCTCAAATCCTTGCGACTCTTGTTTCCAGTTGGCAAGTTTGCACGAAAAGAGCTGTACAATTAAGGAAAAACCAGACGAGTTAACGGGTGACAGCCATATTGTCTGAGTTTAACGGTTATTGCAGGGTTTGATGATGGACGCTGTCTCGCATTATATTATTTTCCACCTTATCTAACCCATATCACGGGTATATGGTACCGAGGATCTGTCAGCGTCGCAGCGAGCCGTCACTCGAGGAAATAATGAAACAAAAAGAAAAGGTAAACGCAATCGGCATTTTCTCTGGCCGCAACTCGTTCCACGTGCATACAGACCAGCTCACCACGAACTGAATCTCTTTCCTGGTCCCTGGATCAGTCTACATAAACGAAGAAGGTTGAACTAACGAAGCAACAATGATGCGCGTGACCGTTGAATAGACGGCGACAACTGAACGCATTTCGAGTTAATCCTGCGGGCACCGAACCTATGAGAAAACTGGCCTTCAAACCCCAAGAGATGCCGATAACTACCGCCATCCAAAAGGAGTGAAAAAGGCAGCAAAATGTTGACCGCCGAATAGCTGTCAAGTCTCAACATTGATTTGGCGGCGCTTTAGGAATATGTGTGAGAAGTGGTGAGGTGGGTGGGGAGGGGGGGTATGCGTCATGATTACGGGGGGGGGGGGGGGAGGGGGGCGGGCGCCCCCTTGGGTACGTGCCTGCCCGTGCACTTAGATTTAGGTGCACGTTACGGCGTGCCTCATAATCAGAAAGTGGTTTTGGCACGTAAAACCCCATAATTTAATTTTTTTTTCATCCACGCTTCGCTTTCTCGACACCAAAGAGCTGCGACAAAACCAGAGTCACCTAAAGATAATTGACATGCAATTATGTGTCGCATCTTTGTCTGTTCAACGACCCAGAGCTGACGAACGAGACAAGATCGCCGGTGATGAATCATCACTAAGAACAGTCATCAAATAGACGAATCCCTGCGTTCGTATCGTCCACTTCCTTTTGTCGTTCGTCCGGGTTGCGCTGCCCACTCCTTGGAACATGTTCAGTCACCAAATCGCCCAGCTTGCTGTGTGAATCCCTAGTACTTCCGACGAAAGATGTGAGAACTGTGATATATCAGTTGCTCAGATTGATGCACAAACCAAGCGAGTGCCGAATCGCCTCGCCTAGAGAAGCGTGGCGCTCTGGCCGGCACGACACCACACGCCACGGTATGTCACGTGTTCCACGCATCGCCACGTAACGTAACCAAGCGCCAACACTCGCGCACCTCACGCACTCGATGTTGCGCGCCAAATGGAACGGAACCATTCGTGCCAGCGTGCTTTAAATGCAGTTTAAAAGTTGTTGCGAGCTCGCCATCAGCTAGAAACGTCGAATTGGAACTGGCGGCTTAATATTTTTACAAGAAAAGATAACTAGCGAATACTATAGTTAATTAGGCTACTAAACGATCCATCAGGGGATTTTACTTTTGACCGCCCCTCGTGTTAACTTCAACAAAAGCTACCGTTGTGTAGTTTCCCCCCTTTGTCATTTTTGTAATTAGAGACATTCGCCACTGGAACACCCGGTGCAGAACTACCTGCTCATGCCACCTTGATTTGTACTAAGAAATCCTATACTATGGCCAACCTAAGAGCGTGCGCACGAGGACGACGGATGGAAGTTTTACTGTGACGTTTGACAGTGGCAATTCCACTAGCAATTAAAAAATAAAGGAAAAAAAAGGACGTGGCATTCGACATTTTCTCACAAGACGCGGGAAACTAACGGTACCTGCCTGCAACGTGAAACGCCCCCCGAAGAGAACATGCACATAATAATAAACGAGAGACACACCAACTGCCCTTGGCTGCAAATATATGGCAACAATTTATTTTTTGCGTGCGTGTGTTCTGCCACCGTCTGCTGACACATGTGGAACACGCGACACTTTCTGTGGACATTTGTGTCCCGCTCCTGCGCTACTGAAGTTCTTTTTTCTAGTCGCATGCTGAAAACCAGCGAAGCATGCAGTATTCCAGCAGCGCAAGGTGTTCTGACGAGGCTCTCGGGAGACCTCCTTCCCCATCGTGCATTGTATTTCGCAACAAATGAAGGTCACTGTGATGAACTCTTCTAGAGCATTGCCGATTTTTCATCAGGTTCACGAGTCGTGTTGTCTTTCTTGCGGCACAGAAACCGAAACTAAGCGGAATATACATATATAAAAAGAGGGATACAGAGAGAGTTAAAGTTCTTTATTGAAAGGCAGATTTTTGCCTTAAGGATCTTTCGTAGTGACATACACGGGGAATTTGAGTAATACGTGCCCCACAGTAAGAACTACACTTATAACAGAAGGGTCAGGGGGTTCACTCTATTCGGCAGATAACTGTTCGTTCAGAGGAAGTCGATGCTATAGCGTCTCCGCCAGACTCGGATGTAGCCGTGGAAGTATTGATTTGGCCCATTAGTCAACCGACCGCAGGAAGTGTTCAGGGTGTCGCGGTAGATTCCAGAGGCGATTATTTTGCCATAATTGAAGCGACAGATTTAGTAAAAAGATCTTGTTAAATATCTGTAATGGAAGTCCTTCGTGAACGAAACTTATCAAGAAGGGTAACTAGTATGTTCAAGTATCGCGAAGATATGGCTTTCAAGTGTATTTATTAATTAACTGAGTATTCACGCTCTTACCACCTATACTGCTACCGATACCGCCTGCAATCGACCGTGCATGCTCACGGTCTGTGCGCAGTCGTGGGGGGTGGGCAAGAGGTAGCGGTAGAACGGTAACGGTATGTTAAAATACTCGAATGAATTAAACTTAATTTATTAACTAGTTACATGCAGTCTGCACTTACAGTATGACATATTTTCTTTGAAGGCTCCATATATCGCAAGATCACCTGTTCACAGCACGCTTTCGAATGAGCTAAATGTTTCACTAATTAAATAACTTAAGGCACACATGGCAATCGCAGAATTGAAGCAGCCTCACAAAATGCCGCGACCAAGTTTACTGTTACCGGATATAACCCAGTTTTGGTTGACACGGTTCAACGTACAAAAAAGCCATACAAGGGGCTATGAGAGGTCATCCTATAGTACAGTGATCCGCAGTAAACATTGCATGCCTCGGTTTCTTTACCAGAACATAAACATATGAAAAGGAGTTTTCATTTCCTTCCTGCCCCCTTTCCCCCCTCCCTGCCCTTTTTTGCTTTCTATCAATCAGTCAGTTTTAGTCTGTCTGTTTCTCTTGACTTGTGAAGGTTCTACGCCTGTAATGCCACTCCTGCCTTGCATAGCCCACTCAGGGCTGCATAATATAAAAACGTAAAATGTCTGGTGCTACCGTGATGCTTCCACAAGAAAAATGAAGTCCGAGATCGAAATTGCGATGCGTGAAGAGAATCGCAAAGACGCCTCAAGGCAAGCACACTTTATGCTCACGTAATATCAAGCAGCGCTTTCTAAAGCCACTGAAGAGTCGTCGACGTTTCCGTGCTGGCTATGTATCTATAAGAATCATTTGCAATGCCGGAACGTTCACGATATTCGCGAGGTCGAAGGGTGCCTATCGATCTCGGCCATCCGAACAAAATATCGAGCCATTCGCTCATGCTCATTTGCCATACTTTAACAAGGGTGAATAGAAATGGCAAGGGAGAAGAGGCGCATGCAAATGATAGGTATCGCCCGAATGGCTCTATCACGAACTGGATCGCATTCGACATCATAGGAAAGCCCTCGCGCTAGACACGGCGAAAGCAAGAGTCAGACGACGCGACTACATTTCAGGCGGACGTCGAAAGTTGGCAACGAGTCACAAAGCTGTTTGCAAGAAAGAAAACGAAAACGTGTCGCACGCATGCATCGCCCGCTGAATCGCGGAGCTCTCCAGGAGGGCTCGTCAAGGAGGCGGTATCCGAAACAGGAGGAATGGGTGTGCGGTTTGGGGTGCACACGGACGAAGACCGTGAAAGGCAGGGGTCGGAGACCATGGGCGCGCGCGCTGGATGGCCGCGCACGCCATGTGTGCGCGGCAAAGATGTCGGGCGGGGCACGTGAGCGCGTGCTCTCCTCGCGCAGCAGCCGGCGCTGGTCAATAGGCGCCGGCGCGGATGGGTCGCGGGCCCTGGCTATTTCAGGACAGCATCGATCCCGGCACACTCCTTCCGTCCAGAGGGCCGCACGCAGGGGACCCCACCCGCGTCACCCACTGACGTCACGCGTCGCGTAGCAGCTTATTACCCAATCTGCTCAGCCATGCAGTAGCTGGCCCTGGACCGCGGCACATGCAAATAACACCGCTCGGCTGTTTGTGCTCTTCGCAGCCTCGACGACTCTTACCTTCCTCCGAGGTGCGGGCAACCACGGCGGCGACGCGAGCGGGGCCGCGTCACCGGGGCTGTCACGCTCGACGGAGAAGGCGCGTGCGGTCACAGGAACAGTTCGGCATGAGCAGTCCGCACTGTCTGGTCCCAGTGACCTGGCCTCGTTGGTGCGCGCGCGCTGGCCCCGGCGGCGACGACGAGACAACGCGCGCCCGGCGACATGCGTTGGATACCGACCGACGGAGGGAGGGGGGCCAAGTCTGTCCCAGTGAACGCACGAAAATCACATCGCACGTGAATAGCGAGCTGCAACGTGCGCGAACATGCAGACGAAGCCTTTTCCACGGGACAGCGCAGCATCAAGAGCTACAAGTTGAAGGAGCTGTCTTTTTTTTTTAATATATATTTAAAAAAAAAAGTGCCTGAACTTCATGTCACTTCGCAGAAAAGCCGCAGGGTATAGTACTCAATTCAGTCCGGTTTGTTGCTGCTCTTTTGCCGTCACGTTCAATTAAACCACCGAAGAATAAACAAAATGATAATGTGAACTGAAATATAAGCGTATCAAGGGCGAGGAAGGTTACGCATTAAAGGGGAACTGACATGATATTTTTCTACTATACACTTCTTTTTCTATTTTTTGCGTTAGATGAAGTTTCCGGAGCTCTAAATCATAAAAAAATAGTGACAAGCCTCAGAGCGTCGTGAATAAATTACTATAATAGCTTTTCTACGGCCAGTTCCGGTTTCATTTCCGAGGACGATACTGTGTTGTGACATCACGATACAGTACATAGTAACGCGGAAGCAGGACACTGCGACATTGTGACACTCGCCTCGGCTCGCTCGGCCATCCGCTATGCTGATACATCGGCCCCCACAATGAGTAGCAGTACACGCAGCGACCAATCGAGCCGGAGCGGGCGCCACCATGACGGAATGGCCATGCTTCCACATACTGTGTCATGACGTCATGACACAGTGTCCGCTTGGAAACGAAGTCGAAACGGACTGTTTAAAAGCTGTTATATTAAATTATCAACGGCGCTCTGAGGCATGTCACTATTTTTTTTTCTAGGAGTTAGAGGTCTAGAACTTTCATTTAAAGCAAGAGTAGTCGCAAGATCACAATGGTATCCATCCTTTTAACTATCAGCGCGGCTGACTTCTGACGCCGAGTGACAGCGCTTTGAAAGTTACAACAGACCGCGTCATTGCTGATTAAATGGCTTTATTAACGACAAACATTTTACAAAATGTACTGTATTAACGCATCTGAAGTCCTCGTTTGAGGCTACTTGGGGTACATTCAAGCAGCGATAATAGCATATCACCCACAAAAACGATAAATCTATACAAGCGTTACCCCCGCGTTAACAGTAGTAATACTATTTTGCGTTTAGTACAACACAGCATGTGCTGCATGCATTTCGAGGCCCCGCGTGTGTGTATCCAGTGATGCGACGCTCTACAGACTGAGAGGGTCAGTGCTGTTCACTGTCTTGAGCTCAGGAGTGCCACGAGCCTTGCCATGCACCGAGCGCGGCGAGAGGACTTTACACGAGCGCAGCGGCTTCGAAACTTCTCGCAAAGGCTAAGTATGACGCCGATGGAGGAAATTTAGCAGTCGATCTTCTTACTTCCCTAACGGTTCCGCATACACGGGGGGGGGGGGGTCTTTGTCTCCCACTGTAATGCCTTGGCGCTGTGGGTTCCTTAATAGATAAATAAACTGACTCAGTGAAGTCTCGCGACGTTCTTACTTCAACAAGGTTTCCGCATAAAATGGCTCACTGAAGTCTTCGAGTGAGTGCATGCTCTGACAGAGCAGCACATAAAATTAAGACGTGTCTATCTGCAAGTCCTGCATGCACGCAGGTTCAATGGACTGTGACATTATTCGCAAGTAGAGCACTGCACGCGCCGAATCTTAAGGGACTAGGGACTATATATATAAAGCAAATTGCGTTACTCTCCCGCGGCCGGAAGGCAAGACATGTAGGCTACAGGGCAACCTCAGCCGTCCCGTTGTATCCACTATGATGCAATGGTAACAGTTACCACCAGGGCCGGTATAATGTAGCGGTTCATTCCGCATTCCTCTCGTATCCCCTATAGGTCAAAACCAGCAGATTCTGGTAATAGCGCGCAGGCGGTGCGACGCTAAGACCCCTGACAAAGCGAGAAAAGGAAAACAATGGGAAGAATCGAGACACTGTGCCGGTTCAGAAAGAAAAGACAGGGATATTAACCAGGTTCCAGTAATTCGCTACCGTACACTGGGGGAGGGGGAAGCGGGAATAAAATGAAAAAAAAGAAAGAGGTACGGAAACGGGATAAGAAGTGATGCGTGAGCACAGACAACAGCGTTCTCCGTGCAATCAAAGGCGGCCGCACAGTCCAGTAGTCTTTAAAAAGAGCAGCAGCTCGTGCTCAGGTGGCTTTCTGTGCGGATGACAGTCGAGTCCGTGGTCACAATATCTTTTTCGTCCGTGAACGCTCTGTCATTCAGTCGGCTTAGAGCCACACGCAAACTCAGTCTTCCATCATCAAAAGAAGGGCAATAGACGACGATATATGTACTACGATCTCGTCGCAGCAGATTACCGATCACGTGTCTTCCAGTACGGCCCTTGTTTGGGGGTGGGGTGACGACACGAGCGACTGTGCCCGTAATATCAAGAAGAACCTTTACTGCTGTCTGCCCGTTAAATATGTCCTTGTTGCAAGGTGCCACCCCCTTGCTCTCAGCGCCATCCCCTACCCCGTGCAGGGTAGCCAACCGGAACTACCTCTGGTTAACCTCACTGCCTTTCTATGCATATCTATCTATCTATCTATCTATCTATCTATCTATCTATCTATCTATCTATCTATCTATCTATCTATCTATCTATCTGTCTATCTGTCTGTCTGTCTGTCTGTCTGTCTGTCTGTCTGTCTGTCGAGGCTGCGAACTCAAGCGCAAGGCGGCGACCCCTGCAGCTCTAGTGCCACATGCAGATGCAACCTTACAAATCCCTCGTCCACGACGTAACGAATAGTCCGTGTCGGTCAGGCTTGATCAAACGCGGTGTAGTTAATATTACAAGAAAATGACCGCACAACGTCGGAATCGCGACGGGGATTAGGCGTAGTCGTCTGCTCGACCAACACGACAAAAAAGAATAACGGCGGTATGGTTTTGTAATCGAAGGCTAAATAACGATCACGTACAAAGGCGTCACAAAACGGAAGAAAGACTAGCCTTGCAACGGCTTCCGAGCCGCGCCTCTTCGAGCGAACGTTCGCAAGTTTCATTCGCAGCACGTCCCATTCAAGTTTAATCTAAGTGCGCCGGCACTCCAGCGGCGAACCGAAACGGTCATTTCCTCTTGTACGACAACTTCGCAGACAGATAAAGTGTCCATATACGAGACGGGGCCTAGGCGTGGGCTAAGCGATCACATCTATAATGTGAGGTGCTCGCTGCGCTTTTCAGCAGCGACAAGCCGCCAGGTCCAGCTGAGAACGCCGATAGAGGCGGCGCGTGCACCCGATAGGGCCTCGGCAAAAGGCGACGACGTGCTCTAGGCTCTCTGCCTTGCGAAACTCTCGGTGAAGTATTTTATACTTCCACGCTAAAGAAGTGACAAGCGTCACGTAGAATCCGTTCCTTCCCTTCGTGTTCCTTGAACTCTGTTTCCGCACAGAAGTGTCAAGATATTGGTTGCGCAATCAATCAATCAATCAATCAATCAATCAATTAGTCGCGATGGACCCGTAAGCGCCAGCACCGATGGGCATTGATGACAACGCCGGTAAAATTCTCAGGTCACTTATTTTTATATCGAAGACACACATACATGGAGCAACATCGTATTAGTAATAAGTCTATTTCCGCAACCTTTGGCGTAATATTTTCACGGCCGGATAACAAACGAAAAAGCCTGGACGTGCCACAGTAATGCGCGGATTCCTAAAAATGATTAGAGCTCATTAAAAGTACACTTATGAGCAATACCCAATCAGTCCATACTGATGAAGTATTCTTTCAAAACTTTATTACCGTTCATTTGGCGGGAAAAGGCTGGTTGTCGTTGCAGTAATTAGTGCGAACTTTTTGTGAATTTCACGCCGAAGGCTCAGCGCCGGCACATCAGGTATACGTAGGGAATTTCAAATTACTTTGTTTGGGCAGTTGTTGGGGCGCAGGAAAAGTTCTCGCGACCCTTGCTATATGGCTTAGCCTTTAGTTACATTTGAATGCGTTTTAGATCCTCCGTTACCGATGAAAAAGTGTAACCCCAGAAGAAGCCGTCGAAGTCCGTCACGTCACGGGTAACTTGTGCGGGAATTTCAAGGCGTTTAGACCCCCTTATTTCGTTATTGCGTGTTTTCGTTTTAACAGGCCTCCTTTGACGACAACAGGGGTTGCTGCACGACTGGAGAAGCGTAATTTACTAACACAGCGTTACATCCTTTTTCAGCGCCGTCCCCTTTAACATGCCGATGAATATCTCAGAGCAAGCCGCGAGAACAAGCGCCCCAGGACGCCTTTCGATAATTAACACCGCAAAGCCTAAACATCACTGCAAATCAAGCAAAATTAGAACAACTTGTTCATCTTTATTTCTGGCCATGGATAATACATTCTTACCAAATATACAGCAGTATTTAAACAATTGACGTGCTCAGCTATCCACAATTTAAGCTTCGCTCCAGAGCGTCGGAGGCGCTACTATAGGTTCGGCTTATTATTAAATTGAATTATGGGGTTTTACGTGCCAAAACCACTTTCTGATTATGAGGCACGCCGTAGTGGGGGACTCCGGAAATTTCGACGGCCTGGTGTTCTTTAACGTGCACCTAAATCTAAGTACACGGGTGTTTTCGCATTTCGCCTCCATCGAAATGCGGCCGCCGTGGCCGGGATTCTATCCCGCGACCTCGTGCTCAGCAGCCCAACACCATAGCCACTGAGCAACCACGGCGGGTGGGGTTCGGCTTAAATTGGCACTTCGAGAGTTTAAACTGAGCGTGCGAAAAATGATACGTTTGGATTTGTGACGTTAAAAGACGGCGTGAATACAAAGGACAAAAAAAAAAATCGACTCGGACTAGAAAATACCGCAATTTTCTACATCTTCTCGCAATAATAGGCTTAAAATGTCCTCCTCACTCATACAAACAGCGACAAGGAGAATATAAGAGCCGTATACAAGGCTCTGGAAATGAGGCGCCCGTCGGATGTAATCCGCAGACCCGAATCGGCCGCAGCGCGCACGAAGCAGCGCGCGCGTGACACTTGTGCCGAGGGCCGAAAGCACACGAGTGGGGCGGGTGCTCAGGAACAACACAGAGCTACGTCACATCCGGTATACGTGCGACGCGTTATCTCGTTGGCCTTGGGCGCCAGGAGCATAAACACAGCGGGCCGATAAGACAAGACCTGGCGACAACACGGGGGCTTACGCGTAGGCGATGAAGCGTCGATTCGGCTCGCAGCAAAAATGCACTCACCGCTGCTATATACCCTGCTTTTGGGAGCCCAATACAGTAAGAAATAATTAGACGGTACTTCAAATAATAGAGCCGTAGTTAGCAGGGGTAACACTGTGCCGAGGTTTCCGAGGAAGTGCAAAACATGTTGCACAGGGTGAGAGGGTCGAGCGAATTAGTTAGATTGTGGGATTTAACGTCCCGAAAAGGCACAGCAGGTTAAGAAGGGCGCCGTAGTGGAGGGATCCGGATTAACCTTCATCACCGCGGCATTTTTTTTTTTTTTAGCTTGCTTACACAAAGCACGTTATACGCGAGCGTTTTCGCATTCCGCCTCCATCGGAATGCGGCCGCCGGCAGTCGAACCCGCGACTTGGTGCTTCAGCAGCATAACGCCACTGAGCCAGAGCGGCTCAGAAGTGGAGAACAGAGGGAACCAATCGAAGTCAACAGACACTTACGCCAGGGAAAGCGTATGGGGACGTACGCGTAAGCGTTTTATTTTATTTATTTTTTTGAGTGAAGAAGAAGAAGAACCAAAGTCAAAATTGCGATAAGCTTCGTATTCCTAATGAAGGAAAAAGGGAAAAAATGGAAGAAACAACTTACTGCCGGCGGGAGCCTAACCCACGACCCCGCATGACGCGCGCGATGCCCTAGTGAGTCCAATTTTATACAAAAAGGCATCTCAACCTTGAACTGAGGTACGGCTAGGACTGTCCCTCCGCCCACTTTATATCGGATTCGGTATTCCGTGAAATATTTGAAGTCAGAATTTTCCTACTGTTCGTATTCTATTCGAATACTCCACTATTCGAGCACTCCTAGAGTGGCTAAAGCTAGCCCCGGGTGCGCCAGCCAGCGCCATCATGGCGGCGGATGGAACATAACTTCAACAGCAGGCGGCACGTAGTACACGATTTTGGAGCAGACAACTTGCGAATGCCCTCCACCTCACCCCCTCCAACATACACGAATATATATATATATATATATATATATATATATATATATATATTCTGAAAAAATTTAACACAAAACGATAGTCAAGGTCGCTACAGTTATTTGGCGAAAATAGAGGGTGCGGAAAGTATTTGAGAACGCAGTCGACATGTCATATGTGCTCGTGAAACGGAGGCATTTTTTTCTGTATTTCCTTCAGCTCGTTTCAACAGTGCTTCTACATCACGTACCTAATTGAATTCTGGGGTTTTACGTACGTGCCAAAACCACGATTTGGTTAGGAGGCACGCTGTAGTGGTGGACTCCGGGTTACATACGCTGTTCATGAACCGGTTGCTGAAAGAGAGTCTAACGAGCAACCTCAGAGCAACAAAATCTCCTTGGAGCAAGCGCGGACACGATGGGCAACATTCATAACGAGCAGTGGTACCTTATTAAGGCCTGTATAGACGCTCTCGAACCCGAGTTGCGGCCGTGATTGAAGCTTACGGCCGAATTAATTAATTGAAATCCACGCAGTACAACGGAGTTGGCGATCTTCGCAGCAAATCTGGTTCAAATACATTGGTTCTTTGAAAAGAGGAATGACGTTTTTTGGCTCACTCAGGTGTTTGTTCTCAAATATCTGCCGCACCCTGTACGCGACCTACGAAGATGGTCGATCTGTTGGCTTGCTGATTAGCCTTAATTAGTTCCGACACAGATAAGGTATACTTTAGTCAACGGCATTTTTTTTGAAGCCACGCGACATTCCGTTGAGCTGCCGTCATATGTAGGGATATGAAATAAATTACGGGGTTCAATTTCCCAAAGCACGGAACACGCTCGAGCGTCCATCGAAACCGCCCCTCGAACACGACCGTCCGCGGCCGTGAATCGCGCCCACGACCTTGTGCTCGTCGGCAGAGCGCCACAGTCGCTGAGCAACCGCGGCGGGTGCATGGAGAGAGAGATGCGCCGCCGCAATGTGGAATGCGACGAGCGCGGCAACGTATGTTAATGAGCAGCCAACATGCAATGACGGCCGACAGGCAAGTGCACCGCCCGCATTTTCGTCGCCGTTACGGCTGTGCATTTTCTTTATTATTATTATTATTATTATTATTATTCCATTCTTTATTTTTCACAATTCAGGCTATTCACTTCGCATTGCTGTCGGGGGTGTCAACGCAGGTGTTTTAAACAAACGTTTCTTTAAAAAGAAATAGTAATAACGCTAACCAGAAATACTAATGGTTGAACATACGAACCAACTGCGACGCACTTTTCGCAACAATGTTGATTTTCTGCGTTTGTGTTGCCGCCACGCGCTTTTCACAATATGAGAAGCCACGACCGAGGCGCCTTGTTAAATAAATAAAATAAAAGTACACAAGGCGGCGCGCGTTGGACGTTTGATAACGTGGCGCCGTAGCAAAACGAACGAAAGCCGGCAGCGCGGGCGCTTGCGTTGTGCAAGCGAACGCCTGTGGCGTCGCTATTGTGCTTTTTTCTCTCCGCATTCGGGCGATCGCTCACGCTGGCTCGATGCGGGAAAATAATCCCATTGGTGGCCGGCTACGACGAGTCGACGACTTGTTCTGCATCTTGCAGTCCTGCCCTACGTAGCAGACGACAGCTTGTTTGTGCCGCCGATAATGGTCATGAAAGGCGCTTTTTTCTGGAAAGATTCTGATGTTTCGGTGGTCTTATTTTTACCGAAGAGCGAAACTTCTGCTTGATCAAGTGCTTAGGTTTCGCTGCTTTCACAACAGTGTATTAGGCAAACGTCACGACTGCGTCAAGTTACGAAAGGTAATCATCAGCATACGCCCACGACACCGCAATGTTGGCTCCACGCCCACGTCACGCCACGACGAATATGACGGAACGTCCAGAGAATAGATTGCCGGAATTTGAGTTCTTCTGATACTGCAAGGGGACCGACAAGTCTGCCAGGATAAATTTTTTTTCGTCAGTAATGTTGCGTGCGCACACGCTTGCTTTGACTTCTTTCAGAGCCCATATTTTTCGATAACCATGCATAGAATCGTCATCCTTATGAAATGGAATATGCGCACGCGTTACAAACAGCTTCGTCGGCCGAACGCTGCGCGCCACAGCGATGGCATGCAAAAATAAAAGGAGAGAGCGCTGTCGTTCCTTCTACTGCCCACACCGCTCGCTCCTTGCAGGTTTCTGCATAGGCACTTCACGAGCTCAGAATAACGCCATAATCTGATAGTGCGATCATGCTGCCTGTCATAGTCATTGTTTACTCCGGTTGCTTCCTAGGCTGCGATAGTGCAGTACGTTCATATCGAATTAATATGGAATCGCTATTGTTGGCGGGCGTGCCACAAGAGAGAACAAGATAAAAAAAAACGCGCGTGGCGGGGGTGAAATCGGTAGAAGGAACGGCGACGGTGCCCTTCTCTCATTTTGTCCTCGCATTTTTGTTTTCGCATCTCGTAGCGGCGTCTCGCAACACGTGGCCGGTACGAGCCCGTTCGCCACGCGCTCGCGTCTTCCCTTTTCGCAAAGACGACGAACGCACTACGTTTTTCTCCAACACTGCACGGCGTGTGCCAATGAAACTTGGCGCACAGTGTGAGTGATTTCTTTTTACATAACTGCAACAAGAAGCAACAGCCTGCTCTTAGCATTTTTGTCATTCAACAAAATAAATGCACGAACGGTAGCCGCGCCCACACCGAACCAGAAGAGAAAACATTGATAAGTTAGCACTATCTTTCCTTCGAGTCATATTATTCTTGTTCCACAGATGCGAGATGAAAACGTCGTTATTTTTACAAAATTTGATAGCTCGGCGTATAGCGGAGAAAGAAAGCGCATCGATGATGATGATGATGATGATGATGATAATAATAATAATAATAATAATAATAATAATAATAATAATAATAATAATAATAATGCGGTAAGAACTCAAGCGAAACTTTTCAGCAGAAATTTAGCTTTGTGAAAAGTACTTTGATTTAAAGCTTTCCAGCGACTTTCGAAAGCCTACTGAAATGTATGACAACTCTAGGTTTATTTCTTGAAAAGCATCTGCGGACTCACTGTTGAGCCCGCGTGTCAATATACGGTGCATGGAGAAATGTGACGTCGTTATGCTCTCAACAAGTCACGCTTTCGCTGACTCTGTGCGTGACTGTGTGTCTGTTCCAATAAAGTACGCATTATAATCTCAGACATTAACCAAGCTGCCAGAAGATTGCCGTCGTGTACGGTAAACGCTAACCGCAATCCAGCTGAACTTCGACTACGACCTACGATTGTTGCCCTTAGTTACAAGAAGAAAAAAATACCGAACCGCATTTACATGCGCAAACTATAGTTGGCACAGCTAATGGTATAAGTGATATTAAGTAATGGGATAAGTGACAGATAATATTCAAAGATATATCACCTGCTAATGATCACATCTTGCTACAAAACAGTATCTGTGCAATTGGAGATCGGTGCAATCGTTGGGGAATGGTTCTAAACTCAAAAAAAAAAAAAAAGAACAGTACTACTCCGTGTTACTAGGAAAAAGCTAGTCAGTGCATTTGCATGTTCAATTCATAACTATCCCATTCAGAAGTTAACACGTTTGAATACCTTGGCGTTACGCTAACAAACAAGCTCACGTGGTCAGAACATATATCGAATATCTGTGTAGCCGGCCTCACAAAACTGTGGTTCCTCAAAAGAAAATTTAATAATTGCAAGCTATATGCAAGCTTACAATGCTTGCATATATATATATAATTGTATATGACAGGTATTTATGCGTTATGATAAATGTGTTTCTTTATTTTCTTAATTTCATTTTTTTTTAAATGCCGCTAGGTGATTGCGCATGCATTACGGCCGCAGTGTCGGCTTTTATTATACAATGTTATTGTACGGTTCTATTTGGATAACAAATATTACAGGGAAGCAGTTAAGGGCTATTTTCCCACTACCGGGTTCACGTGTAGAAAAAGAATCCCAAAGACAGTGCAATTCCGGGCCGACCCGCGGGTGAGGTGAAGCAGGCGTTAAGCACTCCCCATACGTGGGCCGATCCCGAAGCAGGCGTTAAGCACTCCCCATACGTGGGCCGATCCCGAAGACAGTGCAATTCTGGGCCGACCCGCGGCTGAGGTGAAGCTGGCGTTAAGCACTCCCCATACGTGGGCCGGTCCCGAAGACAGTGCCGGGCCGACCCGCGGCTGAGGTGAAGCAGGCGTTAAGCACCCCCCATACGTGCGCCGATCCCGAAGACAGTGCAATTCCGGGCCGACCCGCGGCGGAGGTGAAGCAGGCGTTATGCACTCCCCATATGTGCGCCGATCCCGAAGGTATTCCAATTCTGGGTCGACCCGCGGCGGAGGTGACGCAGGCGTTATGCACTCCCCATACGTGCGCCGATCCCGAAGGTATTCCAATTCTGGGTCGACCTGCGGCTGAGGTGAAGCAGCCGTTAAGCACTCCCCATACGTGGGCCGATCCCGAAGACAGTGCCGGGCCGACCCGCGGCGAGGGTGAAGCAGGCGTTAAGCACTCCCCATATGTGGGCCGGTCCCGAAGACAGTGCAATTCCGAGGCGACCCGCGGTGGAGGTGAAGCACGCGTTGAGCACTCCCCATACGTGCGCCGATCCCGAATGTATTCCAATTCTGGGTCGACCTGCGGCTGAGGTGAAGCAGCCGTTAAGCACTCCCCATACGTGGGCCGATCCCGAAGACAGTGCCGGGCCGACCCGCGGCGAGGGTGAAGCAGGCGTTAAGCACTCCCCATATGTGGGCCGGTCCCGAAGACAGTGCAATTCCGAGGCGACCCGCGGTGGAGGTGAAGCACGCGTTGAGCACTCCCCATACGTGCGCCGATCCCGAATGTATTGCAATTCTGGGTCGACCCGCGGCGAGGGTGAAGCAGCCGTTAAGCACTCCCCATACGTGGGCCGATCCCGAACACAGTGCAATTCCGGGCCGACCCGCGGTGGAGGTGAAGCAGGCGTTAAGCACTCCCCATACGTGCGCCGATCCCGAAGATAGTGCAATTCCGGGCCGACCCACGGCTGAGGTGAAGCAGGCGTTAAACACTACGTGTACCGATCCTGAAGATTGTGGAATGCCGGGCCTACCCGCGGCGGAGTTGCAGTTCGCCATTAAGGGGCCCACATACACAGCTTCGCTGGTCATACTTCTTCACAGAGTTGAAGGGCACTGTTTTTCTCTTTTCTTGTTCTTCAAGCAGCATGTATCTATCGTGTGCATTTTTACGCATATAGTTTTCCATCAATAGGTCTCGCGAAGCGCGGAGGGAAAAACATATGTAAGCTTCCTGCTTGCCGTTTCAAACAGATACAACATATCTGCCCCATTCGGCGCCCTGTACTCAGATTTAAGCGAAGTATTCTTATAGAAAAAGAAAAAAAAAGTACTGCAGTGCAACATTTCATTCATGTTTCCGTCTTTCTCGCGTAACAGAATGCGGAGTAATTGGCACGGGTTCTTGTATCGCGGTCGGATCCCGGGTGCCGAAAACAATTTTGGGTGGCTATTATATATGCTAATCATTGGCCCCTAAGCCGCGTGAATTTTTGTTTTGCAATCCATATTTAATAACAAAAGCAAAAAAATAGTGGCGCTGTAGTCTAATTAGTAGCTACATAGTGGATATGGCGTTGCGCTGCTAAATTCGAGCTCACAGGTTCAAACCAGGTCGTGGAATTTGATGGGAACGAAATGGAAGGAGCACTCTTGTACTTCTGTTTAGGTGCACGTTAAAGAACCCCAGGTGATGAGAACTGAACAGGGTGCATCATAATCGTATCGCCAAACGTAAAACGCAAAACTTTAATTTGAAAAAAAGACGGTAGCTGCGTCCTCCGACTTTTTCTAGGTGTGTAAATGAAAGAAGTTATTCTCGAGTCTGATTTCTGAGAAAAGACACGTTACGCTTATCTTACACTTCACACCTAAACGTAATGCCGTTCCCAACTGTACGTCCGCAACACCAAGCAGCTTCTGTATTATAAACGGCTGCTTTCAGTTATCCGGTGCATTGTCAAAAGGTCAATCCAGTTCGGCTCGCAGCGCCCTTGCCCGATTTTTCCACACGCAGTGGGATAGCGCCGGGTTCGGCCCACTCGACCATTGTCTCGCACTCTCTCGTAACGGACGACACGCGCAAAGCAAGCGCGCCCCGCAAGTCAAGATCGCCTCACGCAGATCAGCTCGGCGCTCCTGCCAGCTCGCCACGGGATGTCGCACGCCCCGCACGTCACCGCGTGGTTACGCGCGCTTCTGACGCACGCGGTTTCGCCTTGAAAATGGCTTGGGGCGCTTCGCGTTTGTTATGAGTTCCCTATTAACTACAAACGTCAAACTGGTATTATTGACGGCTGTTGACAATTAAACAGTTAATTAACGAATCATAGTTTTTTTTATACGCCGATAAATCTTCCGACAGGGACTTTTCATTTGTACTCCACTGCTGCAAATTTTGTTGCGCAGAAATTATTATCGCGACTCGATTCCTCAATTTTTATTAAAGACCGTCGTCCCTGAAACACCCGGCTTACCATATTACACGCGCAGCAGCACTGGCCTCCGACGAACTTGTTCTTGCGCTTGATTGTGTTCTATTCGATTGTGTTCCCTTCGGCGCTCGACTGTTCATGCCACCCAACGTCAATGCTGCGGGGCACGCATAACTTTGTGGGGCACAGCCTTTTTGCCACCTGGTGCTGGTGAGAGGGGAGGCACGATATCGTCGGAGGCCATGCTTTGACAGCCCGAACTTGACTGCGGCAGCATGGACGGACACCATATACTAATACACGCTTCAAATAAATAAATAAATAAATAAATAAATAAATAAATAAATAAATAAATAAATCGCTTACTAATGCATTAAATTATAAATGATGCAGCTGCTATATCCCAGGTTATGTGCATAGCTATCTATCCGTGCTTCCGCATACAAGAGGCGTGTGTGCCAACTCAACTGTCTCGACATGCGCCACAAAAGCAGAACGGACGCTATGCTTTCAGCGGCAGCGATATTCTATGCGGACTGTGTGGCCGTGACCAAGCCCTCATAAGCGTTCTCTGTATTTCGGTGGGGCGCCTCCACATTCGTTGGGGATGCTTTCGGATACCTAGGGATCTTCGTAAAAGAGCCCGTCACCGTCACCAGGGGCCCAGTCGAAAATGTTGGTGCAATTTGTAAAGCGCAGTCTTGAGAACGTTTTATCGCAGTAATGATAAAGACGGGTTTTATAGAAGCAAATGAAATGTTAGGAGACGATAGTGCGAAGTTTGCGAGCTGCAGGAGAGGCTCTTCTCCCTCATTGCCTCGACCAGCGCCCGAGAGCGACCCCGCGGTCTTTTCCCCTATCGCAGCCGAGGGCGATGGTGACGTTCATGTGATGAACCGCCTCTTTATTACGCCCCCCTCCCCCCTCTCTCTCACCGCGTAGTCCGTGTTGCTGCTGGCTGTATTTCTGCGCTACGTGAAGTGCAGGTGACGAGGAGGTGAAGGCTGTGACGTGGTCTCTGCTTGCGGAGAGAGGGGCTCTCTGAGAAGAAGGGTAGACGAGTTTTTGTTTGAATTTACTGTCTTTCCACGGCATGTACATTTTGTTTAGTGCCACAACGCTACACTTTCCACCTGATTCACTTCATGGTGCTCATTACTGCCCCTTTCCGAGTTTTAGTCAGAGGGTATGCGCGTACGTTTTCTTTTTCTTTTCTTTTTTCATCTCGCCCTTTGATCTCTTCGGTTTTTGCGAAAGAACAACGAAAAATGGAGCTACCGAGGTATCTTCAACTTATTTATAACCATACGACCATACGCGGATCCAAGGGGAATGTCCGGATGTCCTGACCCTCCCTCCTCCGGGGCCCCCGCCCCTCTCAAAATTTGTGCGCGCAGCGCCAGCGTACGGCACGTGACAAACTTACGAAGTCCTTCCCAGCTATTGCTACTATTTTGCTCGGCATAGACAAGAAAGGTTTAATGATGATTGAAGAGAGCCCGCCTGCACGTAAAGAACTCATTACCACTCGTCCGCTCACCTCCCCCCCCCCCCCTACAAGAAAAAAACTGGATCCGCAACTGTCAACAATTCATTTAGAATAGAAGAAAACCAAACACTGGCGCTGGATGCATTACGGAGCGAGAGTTACTATATTAGGAATACAGCACGATGACTCTATACGAAGCGTGTACGAATTGCACGGCTTGTCTTTAGCGGGTGAAGAAGAGGGAAATGGCAGGTGGGAAAAAGACATTAAAGACTTCAGTCTGACTACCAGAGGAAGGGCGCTGATAGGTTCCACCTAACTTGCGATATCACAATTTCGAAAGTATGACAAGCACCGTGGTGCGGCCGTCAGCGTAACCGAGCGTTCTCGATATCGGCACGTCGGCGTAAAGCCGATGGTTTTTCTCCGGACGCGCACGACGCTCGACTTCACTGCGTTGGCCACTAGTAACGCAACACGTTCACGTGTGCGTCGCTCATGCCGTAGCTCGCGTTCTAGTACGCCTAAAAGAAAGCAGAAAAACAAGTTTCAGTAGCACATAGGCGGTTCAGGTTACGATTATGAGTTCGACTTCGCTAGGGATCAAAAGCACGACATTCCGAATACCATTGTTAATCTTGCCGTTTGCAAACTCTGCTAAAAGAAAAAAAAAAGAAAAAGAAAAGAGCCACTGAGTGTTACCTTCACAAGTGTAATTATCATTACGCCGGCTGAACGTCCCAGTTTCTGATTTACCCGACCTGTTCGCTAGACGCGTCATTTTTGTCAGTTGCTTCTCAAAGCGCGGACGCCAAAGACGAAATCTGGCGGAAACACAAAAATATAACTCAAAAGCCCCTCCTCCCCCGTCTCATTCATGGTTTTTGCCTGCATATAAACATGACTAAGTTTAGGTGACGGCGACATTAAAATAGTGTCTGCTTCTCAAATCTGGCAGCGTCATCCCTATGCATACTGAATTGAATCAATACGACTTGCCCTTCAAGTTACTATGTAGCATTGTACCAACGAGACGCGAGAAGACTACTCGTCTCATGCTGCTATCGTAGAGAGTAATTTCTACTTTTTCAAGAGCGACTTGTCAACAGACTGCCAGTCAGACAGCGTATCTCCATAATTCACGGAGGATGCATGCGGCTGCCAAGCAGCAGTCCCCGCTGCGCCCAAGCTATTATAATGCTGTTCAGGTAGCACTGCCGGCCAGTGAATGCCGAGAAAGTGGCACGCGCGCGACGATGACGGCCATGAATTGCCGGCTCTTCCGGTCTGCGTCAAAACATCAGCTGCGGCGAGGCGCCACGTGCTCAGCAGACATGACGTTGCCGACAATCACGTCGGCCCGCTTCCGCCTCCTACATTTTTACACCTTTTCAGAGCGGCGGCGCTCTAAACGAACTCTTGAATCAAACTCTCCGCCCTAATTTTTTTTTCTTCTTTCTGCTCTCCAGGCCAGGTAGCCACATTTCCGTGCACGCAGTGCGTTCTTCGACTCGGGGAGTCGGACACGAAAGCGCATCGATCCGAGAGCTTTCCTTTCCCCGTCAGCCCCGATGCTGCAGACAGTCTCTCCACCGGTCCCCAACCTCCAGGCATCCGTCGTTCCATCTTCCCCGGCGAAATGCGCGCGCGCTCGGGACTGCTTCGCGCGGCCACCCCCAGCGCGCGGAAAGGTCCACGAGCGCCGCAGCGCCCACGCCTGCGCCAAAGAGCGCTGGGAGAGTCCAAAGCAAGTTTGCGAGCTCACACCGGGGGGGAGGTGCTCCGCCGAGGAAGCGGATCGAAGCCGACCTAAAGTTGAAGCAGCGTGCAGCGTGTAGAGAGATAGAGAGAGAGTTGGGAGGGGGGGACACAACGGGTGCGTCCACTACGCGCGGGGGCGGCCGCCTAGAGGCGCTCCCTGCCGGCCGCCGGGGCAGCCCCCTCTCCTGCCGCCGGCGGCGGTGACAGCTGACAGCTGGAGCGGAGTCGAGGCGCACTAATGTTGAACTAAGCTGCAGGTGCACAGTCACCGAAAACAAAACTGGTTCCGGCTGCGCCCAACGCATCTTATCTTTCTATCTACGCGCACACCAGTATCTGCTACAGCGACAGCCTCACGTGAATCCCGGGCGCCAACATCGGCGTTCATCAGACGTTGTGTGTTGATTTGAAATAAGCTAGAAGAGTTCTTCCAATGAGTGAATAAAGTAGTTGTCACTGACAGAAATCAAGTACCACAGTAAGCCACATGTCATACGTAGTGTGCCAACATATGGCTAGCGAAGCCCCAGCATCGATTTCCTTCACTGTCATAATTTATGTAGTGCGATCTCGGAATTTTCCGATTTTTCTTTTCGTGAAAGCATGTTGGGAAAGGCAAGATGAGAGGCGACTAGTCAGACTGGAAATTATATTTGAAGGCTTGAGCCACAAACATCGAGATCATATAATAAAAATTTGGAAAACTAGCAAATACCACACCGGGAAACATTAGTTCACAACAGAGCCCGAACCAAGCAGCATATGAGCAATTAAGGCCTACCATGCATGAAGTGGCGCAAAATTAGTTCATAAGGCAACAAGACATGGTGAACATGCGCACACAACGGCAGAAGACGTGTAGGAAAAGGCCGAAGCACGTGCTTCGTAATTGACGAGGTCAAACTGCTATTTTCGAGGCATGTTTCATCCAGCATGCGTGAGCTAACTGCGCACGCAGTGCCGTTTGAATTCCCGCTGAGTCACGTGCCAGAGTACTTTGGTCGCAGAAACGCGTTCCGGTTTATGTCTGTCTGACTTAGTACGCAGTGACCAGCGACGTGCCTGAACCAATAAGAAACAATCGGATTAAATGCTAAAAAAAAAAAAACTTGTAAAAGATGCTAATCTTGGTCATGACGTCAAAACTACGTTAATTCAAAGAAATGCTTACAAGCCATGCAAAGAGAGCGTTCACCTGTATACCCGTTACGTTTTGCAGTACTTGTCCGCACAGAAGCAATTAGCCAGTTAAATGTCGATAACATAACCAACCACAGAATTAAAATCACGTACCTTTAACGTACATGCAGATGCATTGGTTCAGGAGGGAAAGAAAAAATACTAAAAATGGATACCGACCGACATGAGTTAGATTTCTCTTTTTTTTTTCTTTTTTTCTCGAGAGACGCACGCAATATAATGTGGAATTTCACCATTTTGTCAAAGCGACAGTGCACAGAAGCCCTTCAATCGGAATTTCTACAGCTTGCCCAACAGACGGCAGTTTGGTTGTGCCTCTTTCGTGAAAAAGAGAAAGAGAATTAGTAGATGGTAATCCAATGTGCCAACTTGTATTTTAGGCAACAGATGGAACAATGAAGCGTTGTCGAATTCTGAGACTTTGAATTTAATTTTGCTAACACTTTCGAGAGAAGAATTCTCTTTGTCAGAGAAGTTCAATAACTTCTGTAGGAGATAGTTTCTAAAGTTTCAGAATTCGGCAACGCTTCATTGTACTATATCTATACAGATAAGCAAAAGCTGTTTCAATTCTGCAGTAGATGATGAAAAAGCAACACCACATACGCCGTATCATTTTGAAGGACGAAAGCTTCTAGAGCCAACCGCGCTTTCATGCGTACGTTTCTTCCCATCAGATATCCGTTAATAGACAGTTTTAGTTGGGCGTCCGCAACCACCCACGTACCCAGCACGCGAGGTCGTGCATACTTAAGGTAGGGTATTATTTCAATAAGTGAAATAATAGAGCGCATCTTCCGCCTGTTCTGCAATGTACGGAAATACGTTGATCGACGGAAAAATACAACCGGTAAGCCCATGAACTCTCTCTCTTACACCCCTCCCCCCACCACACACACAAAGAGCTATGAACATTCTGCCCTTGCGCGTATTCTCCCTAACGATACTCGGTCTTTTCAATCTCCGAATAAAGAATGGCTGTAGATACAACACAAGTGAATAGAAAGACGTTCACCGAGCTCCGCAGGCTCACGTCTCAATGCACGTGTAATGACCGTTTACCAGAGATTGTATTAAGATGACGAGAGCACGCAATGGAAGAATTTAAAGAAAGTTTCGGTACCGACCAAGGACTGATTAAAAATAATGATCGAGCGAGATTTTTTTTTTTTTTTTTTTTAGCTGTAGAAGAAACAAGGATAAGGAGAAAGGTCGCGGAGCTAGGGCAGCCACTGTCTCAAATGCATATAATGCGAAAGAAGGAAAACAAGATATTTGAAAACGCTGTACTATTGCACTTGAGAACCGCGACCACGAGTACAAGAGTCCGCGGTTGAAACAAAGGACTTTCCTATAACGCGCCGAATTCACAGACTGCTTGTGATGTATATTTAAAAGCTATATTCTCTTTCTCTTCGAATATGTTTTGATGGGGCCATGACCAAGCTTCGAAGCTTGCGAGCGACTACAATACGCGTAGTAATTCGATATGTATTAATCGTTTAAGCGCTAGAATCAAAAACTACTGATTGCATAAATAGCAACTTCCATCACAGCATTTTATATCATAATTTCACCCAGCAGGTTTATTTTGGAACAAAGGTTATGGAAGGGGCCGTTGATCAACAAGCATGCCAAACGAAAAGGGACCTGGGCCATTTCCACAGCATCACAGGCCATCAAGACGTTGCTGATACTGTTAGAATGTACGTGCGACCCCTGTACATAGCTGCAGATTGTCCGATACTGCTTCACCGCCACAGCAGTCCTCTGAACAACAACCCCGTGTATATCTCAAAGCTATAAACGGAGAGAAGAGCTGATAACAGGGCGAGGTGTTATCTATAGAAAATGAGAGAAGCGGAGATTTCCCATAGCGAATGACGCGAATGCTCGGCGGGTAACCGAGTTATATTTATATATGTGCGTGTGTGCAGAGTATCCTGCAGTAACTGCAGAATATTCAGCGGCGCAAAACAGGCGGGTTGTGCGGTTGGAGCGCGAGGTCGCGGGTTTCTATCCCGACCGCAGCGGCCACACTTCGATGGGGGATGAATGAAAGAAAAAAAAAAAACGAAAAAAAACCGCGAAAGAAACCGCTTGTGTAACGTGCTTTGGGTGCACGTTAAAGAGTCCCATGTTCTAATCTACAATTTATGGGGTTATAAATCGCGCCCTAGTCTGTTTTCGCCGCTAATTATTCTGCAATATGCGTCAGCAACTCGCTCAAACCAAAACCCCGTTTAAGACAGGTTACTACGCCGACATCCTCACCACTTGCTCCCTGTCCCTGTAATTGCAGAAAGCGAACACCGACCTCATCGCCAGAAAGGCGAGGAAAGAGCTGTGACTTGCGGAGCAGCGCCGCTCCGCTGCCGAGCAGCGCTCCGCGATTGTGAGCCGAGTCGGCGCGCGCGCGTGTGCGCCCGTGCGTGCGTGCGTGCGCGCGCGCGCCGGTTCGCGCTAGCTCTCGGCAGAAAGCAAACAAACCAATGCGCGAGGAGGAGGACGGAACGCGGCGGCGGCACGGCCGGCGGAAGGGTCTTTTGGAAACAAGGAGCAAACTTTTGTTCGCTTGGAGAGCGCTTGCCGTTTTCTGCTTTTTTTGCTCACTGCCGCTTGGCGCCAACAACCCCGAGCTCCTCCGGCGCCCGGGCAGAAAAACAGAGCCAAAGAAGAGCGGTGGGGGAAGGGAGGCCTCGCCGAGTATGAGGCCCGATAAAGTACGCGCCTACAACTGCGACGCTCGCGCGAAGGCAACAGTGAAAAACGTGCCACAAGCAGCGGCCGCGAACAAGCGGGACAAAGCGCAAAGACGCGCTCGTCTTCCGCCCTGCGCGCTTTGCGCGGCGATCTGGCCGTCTTTGTCTTTCGCTGGTGGACACGCGCTGGCCTGACTACTGGCCGCTGCGGGCCAACCGATATCACAAGCTCTCCTTGTCGATGGGTGGGAAAGCCTATGCCGAGCGCCAAATTTAAAACCTCCCCACCAATCATAGAGCGCGCGCTCTACCGCAGACTTCCAGTGGCGTAAACGAACGACGTTTGAACGATCCGTGTCATCATGTAGCAAAACAATTTCGCTTCGTATCCGACCAATGAGTCAGATTTCTACGAAAATTACGTGACGATGAGGCGGCGCTGTATATTGTGGG
Source organism: Dermacentor variabilis (assembly GCF_050947875.1). Lineage (NCBI taxonomy): Eukaryota > Metazoa > Arthropoda > Arachnida > Ixodida > Ixodidae > Dermacentor > Dermacentor variabilis. The sequence goes on from NC_134568.1 coordinate 278,612,387, forward strand.
TTCGATCAACTCCAACGCAACCAGAGGCGAACCCACGGTAGCATCAAGGGGTCGTGTCCATCAACCCAAATATGGAAAACGAGGAAGGGGGCAGGGCCTCCTTTCTGTGCCCCGCTAGTGCTCCCGGTCCGTTTTAATGCGCAAGCAGTATATGTCCCATTGAGCGAAAATCCGTCGTAGTCGGCGTGACCGAAAGATGATATCAAAAATGGTCGACGGCGCAAAGAGTATAAACACGTCAACAATTGCTCAGATTAACGTCAAATTTCTCAGGGAGGTTCCTGTAAACAAAGGAAATGAATGGCTTGGAAAACATGCTTATTAATCAGCGCGAAAACAACGGAAGACACAGAGTTTGAGGAACACAGGACTAGCGAAAAGAACACTTGGTACATTTCGGTCTGGGTGGGCATCGAACCTGGGGTGTGAGACGACCACGCTTCCCCGACGCCACGGCGGCTCCGCAGTTCTGGCTGACTAAAGATCTGCGTAGTGCGTGCGTCATTGCGCACGTCAGGTAGTAGTCATCTGACTGACTAAAGGTGTGGCCTAGTGCATGCGTCATTGGGCACGTGACGGAGTAGCCAATGGGGTGCGCCGTCAGCAATGGGGAAGAGGTGTCACGAGTGTATAGACCTTTTGCATCCGCGATGTGGCAGCAGTGCGTTCATGACCCCAGGGAACTTCCGGTCATCCATTTTCGACAGTCTAGTTAGCCAAGAAAAAAGAAGTATTTTGTCGCATAGTATACTACAGGCACATATTCTTGGTGTTTTCAGATATAAGGAACGTGCGCTGAACATCAAGCTCATGTAGGGGCTTTTGTTGTTGCACTTAACACTACAATTCACCTGTCAAACGTTCCAACTCTGCAGCAAAACTGGTGCCAGCTGGAGGGTCCTATAAGTTTATAGGTTATTGTAACAGAATCAGAAAAAATAAAGATCATTTTTTTTTCTGTTTTTCATGGTGAATAAATCATAGCGAGGCACTAGCAGTGCCTCGCTCACCAGACATGTAGTCAGGGTCTATTTTGCTCTCTACCTGCATTTTACCTTAGACAGATGAAATCATTGACATGAGACTTGATTATTGCGCCCCGAATGGGTACTCTCACAGCCCGAACGTCCGGATGATAAACCCCAATTCAGCTATTTCCGGCGACGGGCGACCGATCGGTCATTGAGCGCGGCCCGATCGCTCAATCTGCAGAATAATAGACTATACATCATTAAAGCATTATACGGTATGTCTAAGTGCACAATTCTCACTTTCACCTTTCACGTGTACAAACGTAGATATTCAAGCGCAACGATCAAATATCACATTTGAGTGACTGCCTTCACGTGATCAGGCAACCACGTCTTATTTCTGGCGCCTTTGCGAAGAAATGAATCCGTGCCCCCCCCCCCCCCAACTCGCCCAACCTTTCTTTCCTTCTGAATGCAGGTAATCATGGATAGAAAAAAAATACGGTGCCGCGAGGGATTAGCATATGCTCAACGCTGTACTAAACCGAGGCTCAATTGTTCCGTCCTGTAAATTATGAAGGCCGCTCATCGCCCTAAAGCGGCTCGAGCGACCAGCCAATGAAACACCGGCTGCAGCTGAGTGCGCGCTTACATCATCGCTCATTCTCCGTGTATTGCGGGAAACGAGAAAGCCCTGGCGGGCGCAGCATCGGAGCGTTTCGCGGGCTCATCACCGCTACAACTTGTGCAGCTGGAACCGCTGTATACTAAAACTTCAAAGCCGAATAAGCGCTTATCATCTTCTCATGGATTGGACGGACGGTCGAAAAGAAAAATACTTTTATTCGGCGCCTCAGGATGCACTAATATGACATAAATTTATGGTTTAATATGATGGCGAGATGTTTGGGCTGCAATGTAACGCCGGCGATCCTCACACCCGACGCCGTTACAGTTAAGCGATGGCAGCTCGTGGCATATTTGTTAGCTGTAACTAGCTCACTAACAAGGAAGTCTCACTTCGTGGCGTTGTGTCTAGTGCGCGGGCCGGCGCGGCATCGTGCGCTGGATGACTCACAACTTCACAAGCTACGGCTTGCTTTCTGTTTGTACTTTGAAGGGCACACTGAACGATATGCCTGTAGATATTAGGCTTACTATATCTCTGCCGAAAGGTACACGTCGCTAGGGAGCAGCAATTGTCGGCAATTGCAGCAAGGCTAGACCCGCATGCAGCCGACAACTTCCTCTTCCTCCTCTGCAGTATAAACTGCGAGCTCACCCGTTAACGCAGGCGTTTACTCGCTAGAAGCACAGAAGGACAACCAACCGCAGTGAGTCCGCATCGCCTGCAGCCAGCGCTTATGTGTGGTTCCACGCGCAAGCAACAAACGGGCGCGACAGCGATCACGTGTCGAAACGTGTACTTTTACGCGCGATATAAGCAACTGACGCCACCAGAGCTTCAGTAAGCCTGTTTCACTTGCTGCGATCGTGCGATGCGAAACGCTCCAACGAGACGTTCAAGCGTCCGCCGCGCCGCTGCGAACACGACTCTATACCTGGCAGCGAGCGCGCGTCACACGTCAACACGTGCGTCGAGCCCCCTGCCGCGCTGTCGTTGGCGAGACGTAGCACGGCTGCTGAAACTTCTAGCAAGTTCCGAACTCCGCAGCACAGGGCCGGTTTCTGCGTCAGCGGCCGCCGGAATCGCAGTAATATCGCCAGCGCGTGAAACGGGCTTGACAACAGGCTCGCGGTTACTCGGATAACGACACCTCAGAGAAGATATAGAGGAAAGAACAGAGGGGTGAAACAGGAACGAACATCCGTTTTACCACCCTACACTGGGGACGGTGAGATAGAAAGACAAGAGGGAAGCATAGGAAAGAGACACCGCCCATATACACACGTACAGCCGCCAACAGAATTGAACACAGCGCAAGACAAACGACCACACACAGAAAGCACAAGATAACGACAACACCAGCGCTGCCCAGCGCCTTCGGCCTGTCTTCGCAGCACTTGCAGCCAACAATGATTATATTCAACTAACTCTCACCAATGAAACGCCAACCTAATAATATAAGCGTCATAAAGTTCGCGGGTCTCTTCCGAAACCCCCTAGCTAATGCAGTACGGACACGAAAATCTTGCGCCTTGCTTTTTCTTTCTTTTTAGCATTAGGAGTGTCAAAGTGTAAAAGCAGGTGTGTTTGAGTGTGGAGTGCGGGAAGCCGGTCACGACTGGCAGATATATATATATGGTGTCCCATCTAGCTTTAGCGATAGTTTAAATATATGCAAATGTCACGTAGCATGACAGAACAAAGGTAACGTTGCTTGCCGTCGCTTGGAGGTACTCAAACTTTTTTCATTTCGCCTAATTAGATAAGTAGTATTAATTAATTAATCAACTTCTAAAATATTATATTTAGATGAAAAGTATCAATGAGAAAATTGTAGAGCAACATGAAAAACTCTCCATACAGCTTTTTGTTGCTCAACACGTGCCACATAAAAGTGTTTCCGAGCGTGAAAGCCCGCAAATGCGCGCAAAATTGCCGCGCGACTGGCCGCAGCACTTTGCCTATATTCGCGGGCTTTTTTTCACGCTCGGAAACTCCGCATTGCCGGCATGCCTAGGGGACAAACGCATACAACACGAGCAAAGAAATTTCTCCGCAGTGCCTAGGCAAAGTCAAATATTCGAGGTGCAAAGGCCACCAAATTTTTCTCTTTCGCACCCGCTCTTACTCGCGCCTGCGCCACAAACGTCGGGTGATCCCTCAAATCTAGTAAAGCTCCCTCAAATGACCGTCTTGTGAGGTGGGTTGACCTTCTCTGGCAGTTGCGCAGGTTTTGTTTGCGATACGGACGCATCGGGTTCGTCTCGTGATAACATCGACCTCGCGCGCCGTACGCTGTCGGCGCTAGTGAAAGCGTGCGACGGTGAGCCGGCGATGGCGGCTCAATCTCGTGTGCGCAAGGGACGAAAGAAAGGAAGAAGCGAGCCGTCCTCCGTCGCGCGCATGGCACCAAGTGAGGGGAAGGGGCGTTGTACTTCGGTCGCGCGTGCGTTATCTTGAAAGCAATCTGCTTCGGAGGCACAGTCAAGGTGGGCCCATGGCTCGTAGCTTTGCGCGCGGTTAGTTCTCGCCGCTCAATTTGCGTTGAAGCGATAGACAGCACGAAGGTCGCTTCGCTCGCCGCTGCTGCCGCGATTTCTCAGGCCAGCGTTTTAAATTAAATTATGGGGTTTTACGTGCAAAAACCACTTTCAGATTATGAGGCGCGCAGTAGTGGAGGACTCCGAAAATTTCGACCACCTGGGGTTCTTTAACGTGCACCTAAATCTAAGTACACGGGTGTTTTCGAATTTCGCCCCCATCGAAATACAGCTGCCATGGCCGGGATTCGATGCCGCGACCTCGTGCTCAGCAGCCCAACACCATAGCCACTGAGCAGCCACGGCGGGCGGCCAGCGTTTTAACAGCGAGCGTCCGCGGTCATCGAGTGTGATGTGTTCATGCTTGCCTGTGCGCGCTGACACCATGCTTGTTAATTTAGTTAGTAATGTTAGGGCGTTGTACTCCGGCTCACCGAGGGCCGATAGCTTCGTTCGCGCTATAGCACCCACACGTTTGGGCGTCACCCGCGTTCACGACATGAAACGTCATTAACTTTTTTAAACTGGTCGCGCCAAAAAACAAACAATTCACTGGTATGTCGTGCCCTCGAGGATTTGAGGCTTGACAGGGTATTTATGTACAGATATATCCACGCAAAAATAGAAAGTGTGTGTGTGTGTAGGGAAGGGGAGCTAAGGGAGGAAGAGGGACCAGAACGATCGTGGACTAACTTTCGAGTAGTTATTTTAAAAATAAATTCCACTTGACGATGCTTCCGCGAAACGTATACAGTTTGCTTCCCATGGCCCAAGAGAAACTAAATTACGCGACAGCAATAATGGTTTCTGAATAGGTCTGACAACTTTCTAGTTGACACCTTGGCCAGTGAGTACATAATTAATCAATTGCTAACTCAAATAAATAAATAAATAAATAAATAAATAAATAAATAGGACAATGGTAAAGACTGACGGCTACCGTAGGCTGGCGAATCTTTGAATTAATGTTCTTGTCCTTCCAACCCACGATAATCGCTGAAGGGTCCGATTGACGCAATCCAAACGGTTGAAAAGAATACTTAATTCATTTTTATATATAAAAAAAGCATTCATGTGCACGTGGTCAAATCTTAATCGCTGATCAATTTCTTCGAAACAACAAGCGAAAACTAGAGCTATTATTGTGTACCTAGGGTCCTTCATAGACTGTTATAAGTATATATTGCGTTGATTCAAAATTCAAAACCTAAAATCGCGCACGCAATCTTCCGTAGGGCTACCCGCAAAGGGTCTACAATATATTATAGGAATATAAAGAGAGGCTGATAAATGCCTGTAGACGCCTATAGAAAGGGGGGGGGGGGGGTCGTAATGGATACGGCGCTTATTATACTGTGGGAGCGTCGTACATTCAGTAACTTTCGTGAATTAAAGAGTGTTTGTCTGAGAGATATGGGTTACGGTAAGCCGTTCAACGTACGATGCCATTTTATGTTAGGCGAAACTTCAATCAAGGAAAAAAAATAAAAAATAAAAAAATTTGAGGCGGAACAGCGTCACGCACAGACCGTTATACGAACAGTCGTTACGCAAACTTGTCGCAGAAAACGTAGCTCTGCAGCTGCTATGCGCAGTAAGGTCGGCACTGCATTCAGAATTCTGTTCGCGTGAGCACAGGGAGAAGCGGGAATGCGGTTCGTGCTGCCCTGAGGTGAAAGCGCTATTTCTACATTGCGGGACATCTAGTACGGTTAGGTTTGTCACTCGTGTAAAGGTAATGGTAGCATGCAAGAGGTCTCCTGTCTGATGACACGGCGCTGCACTACGCCCCGGACTACCCTCATGAGTTGGGTGGTTGCTTCAGTGGTTGGTGTCGCATATCTACATACACGTATATATGTCCTTTGGAAACCACTCACTTGGCACCAAAAGTTGTGCATGTCGTGCAACAGGAAGAGCCAAACGCTGTTAAACTTGATTCCCTCGTTTCGTTATTGGACAACTTTCTCAATGTCCTCGTTTCGCAAACTATAACTTCTGCAATCATGACGCAAGTTACGAAACTTGCAAGCACAGACGGCGGCTGCCAAACGCCCCGACCCAACAAGAGCTAAGGATTTGTAGCCGACAGTTGCAAACACTGAACGAGAGGTTGTTTCAGTATTCGCGCGTCTTTTCTATTGGTCAGGTAACATTGGTAGTTCTAGCCACCCTACCATTGAGCAGGACAATTTCAGAAAAGCAAAACACATTATGTAGCGTAGATATTGGACAGGTGGGGGAGGAGAGTCCACATATTGCCTGATTATTTACCAGCTTTAATACCTCCACCCGTCACTTCCTCCCCAAGCCTTTTTCGCAGCGAATAATCCGGATCGCTACATGATTAGTCAGCGCAAAAAAAAAAAAAAAAAAAAACAGAAGTAAAACAACACGCGTCATACGACGAAGCTAGCTTGTACACAGGGCAAAAGCAAAGCCCTTCGACGTCCTGTGCATCTCTCTGAATGCTAGGGAAGCGCTGGACCAGCGTTCGTATAGTGTCAACATCCTCACTACTTTCACGGTTAACTATGATGCACAGAGATTTGGAAACATCATTTGTCGTTCTGCTAAAACCAACCAGCTCGGCTTACGTCTTCAAGTCGAGCCCGACATAAGCCGCTCGCAACACAGTCGGCTGTGAATGGGCACCCTTGGATGCTTACCCAACCCAGAATACGTGAATAGGAGCCATCCGCAACGGTAATAGAATTCAGAGGCACGCACGGCTGCTTAACGCCATGCGCACTCGAAAGTTTCTCGTTTATTCCGGGCAAAGTAGGTTTGCGTGACGAAGGAAACCACTCGATTGATAAGCGCAGTTAATCAATAAAGATTTAATCATAGCCGGACACCATGCCGTTACGTTGGTCTCCAGCAAAAGCTAGATAGCTGCACAAGGGGCACAGCTTCGAGCCCGCTGCGCTCCCAACAAGCGGGCGAGCACGGGTCAGACGTGCGCGCACGAGAGCTGCGAGGGCAGAACCATGGCAGAACCGGCAGGCGCGGCGTCCGGCATCGTCGAAGCCCCCTACCATGAGTTGAAAGCGGACGCCTGGCGCCACCTTGCGACGCTCTCTGTACTCTCAACAAGAGTTCCGCATTTTGGCTCAACAAGGACAGATGGCGCGGCGAATAATGGGGCGAGTTCGCGCGCGCGCTATGTGCGCTCCGGGCGTATTCTGTTGTTTGCGTTGTATGTTTGTCGAGATTTCTCCCCAGCGTTGCGAATACTGGTAACGCCATTACTATCTCAGATGATTCAGACTGGGCAACATTCTATATTCAGGTGATGCAGTTAAGATTAACGACTGTTCTCGTAAGGCAGGTCATGATAATGACTGTGGCCACAACCATACCCACTCACGATGGCACCGCGTTATCCTGCGCCTATGCAAAATCCTGAGAAATTTTCCGAGGGATAATAAGAACGGCGCATTAAACATGCCAGATTCGATAAGGCGATAAGGAATTAAGAAAGAAACGGCGTGCTTCTGAAAAAGGAAGAAAAACAACAGAAAGAAAGAAAAAGAAAGAAGGAAAGAAAGAAAACTAGCGTCGCTGGACTCTTGCCCACTCCCCCACTATTATTATTTTACCACTACTCTAGTACTTAACGAAGAAGGATGCCCAGCAAGGGGCATATAAGCGAGATTCAGGCATGAACAGCTAAACCCTGACTTACACAATTACGATTTGCGAGGAGCGTGTATCAAAGAACCGCTACAGCCTGGCAAACTGAACCAGAAATTTACAACGCGGCGCTCACCTCTGTAATATTTATGCAACTTATTCTGCTACGAAAATACAGGCAGCAGTGACTCAATGCAAGTTGATACAATTTAAAAAAACATTTTCAGGCTGACCACGGCTTTTTAATTTAGTGACTAACAAAAAGCTTGTTTTTCCAACGTCTGATTAACAGCTCTCTTTCTCTCACACTAACGAGCTTTGGGAGAGAGCCTTGGCCAGCTCCGACCTCGAGGATCAGCAACGGCTGATTGCGAGGGCCCAGGACGCGGCCCGAGCTCAAGGCATTCTGGAATGAGGACGCCTCTCCAAAGCTGCATTTACCTAATAAAAATGTTTATTCTCTCTCTCTCTCTCTCTCTCTCTCTCTCTCTCGCACGCGTATACACTATTTTGTGAAAGCAATCTGAAAATCCAAAGCTGCACAATGCTCAGCTGCGGCTTGCTTGTGAAGGACCACTGAGACGTGCTGTGGCCAGATAACTCTGGTGGACCTTCTCTAGCTTACCGCGCTTAAAGGTACACTAAAGGTTACCAGAAAGTCAAGTTAAAGTGATAAAGCAATGCTCAAGAACGTCTAAGGCGTCAATATAATCACGAACAGAGCTTTACTAACCGAGAAATTGAGGTAAATGCATGACACGATTTGAGACCCCCCAGCGACATTCCGGTACAAGCCCGATGACGAAAGCACTCCTCATCATAATTTATGTCACTAATACTGAACTACTCGTATTAACAAGATCATTTCATTAGATTATAAGACGGAAGAAAATGCTACTTGTCTACTTCTATTCGATTCTAAGAAAAAATAACATTTTGACGTTACCCTTGAGTAGTATGGGTGATCGAAAGGTTTCGTTTTCGCTCGACTCTGCGCGCTCGACTTTGCGCCGCGCGCGCTTTGGAGTTTTAGTTGTTTCTTTGTCGCGTCGTGCTGCGGTTGTCCTGCTGGCTCGCGAAACTTGCATTTGGAACATGCAGCGAGAATGCCACGTCCATGTGATGTCGTGGGATGCGCGAATGGTCCGCGGAACTTGGCCAAGGGCAGTTGCAGCGGCGAATCCAACGTTACTTATCACTGTGTGCCAACGAGTGAACCTCACCGTTCGAAGCGGTTAAGTGCCGTACCTCTGCCACAGCGCGCTGGCATAGAGCAGAAAAATCACGTAGTGTGCTCGCTGCACTTTCGTCCAGAGGATTACGAGTTCGACGCTGACTTACTGAAGTCGCGTGAAGTGCTTTTTCAAAGCAGACCGTCGTCGTAGTAGTACGCAACGACGCCGGCAGCGCGAGCCCTCAACAGCAGGTCACGTTCATCAGTGCTTAAATCGCTGAACTCGAGCCCAGCATCCCGAGCTAAAGTGTCGTTGTCAGGGTCACCCATTGCAACGAGCGTCGAAGTTGGCGTCATAAAATAAAGAACCAGCTTATCGTCGTGCGCTTTCCCTTCCGCTAGCCATCATAGTTCCGCTTTCGCGCTGCTGTCGGCTCTGTCTTGGCTCTTTCTGGCCGCGCGTTTACGTTTTGTGCAGAAAAGCCGTAGCGCCGTCTGCGGGAGCCGTTTTACTCACCGACGGCGCAACGTCACTATGAGACCATGACGTCAATACTCCTCGATCGGAGGGCGGGTGATTTAAACGGCGCTAGAGGTACGCGGACGTTTCAGAACGCATTTTCTCTTAAAATAAGTCTCTTCTTCGCACGAAACATGCGTTTCGAGGTTTCTGGGATGGTATTTCAACAGTCCACATTGACTTAATATTAACCTTTAGTGTCCCTTCCCAGGTAGCACACAAAGTCTTGAAAACGTCGAATTAAGGGATTCAACGTCTGAAACAGATTTTTGACCAAAATCGACGCATCAAAGACGTTCCAAACAAGATAGCTTAAAAACGAGGGGTGAATACGTTTTGATAACGTTGGAAGCCAGACAGCTTAAAAACGAGGGGTGAATACGTTTTGCAAACGACTCAAAACGCCACCGCCACGCCACGGCGCGTCAGCCTCTTTAGCGGCTTCTACAATATTCAACAACCCATCAACGCGATCCAACCTTGCGCAAGGTGGCGATACCGTCGTCAAATCATGTGACCAAGGTGGCCACGTGATTCGTGATGCCGGGCAGCCGGGCGAGCCGGGCATAGTCGCGTCGTCATGGCGTCGTCGCGTCACCGTACTCGCATTGCGCTGTGCTGTGTTTGCGGCTGTTCTGAACGTGCTGCCGCTGCCCTTTGCTATGTAAGTGTTGCAGTGTTTTGCTGTCAAGAAAACGATATTCTGTGATTAGTTTGGGTTGTGCGATATGTTTGTGTAGTTTTAATTTGGAAATCAGTAGTGTTTTCAATTGTTATGTGACCAAGGCGGCCACGTTATTCGTGAAGCCGGGCATAGTTGCGTTATCGCACTCGCATGGCACTATGGTCTGTTTGCGACTGTTCTGAATGTGCTGCCGCTGCCCTTTGTCATGTAAGTGTTGCAGTGCTTTGCTGTCAAGAAAACGACATTCTGTGATTAGTTTGGGTTGTGCGATCTGTTTGAGCCGGGCATAATAGCGTTATTGCACTTGCATTGCGCTGTGGTATGATAGCGGCTGTTCTGAATGTGCTGCCGCTGCCCTTTGTCATGTAAGTGTTGCAGGGTTTTACCGTCAAGAAAACGACGTTCTGTGATTAGTTTGGGTTGTGTGATCTGTTTGTGTAGTTTAATTTGGAAATCAGTAGTGCTTTCAATTGGAGAGCGCGGAGTGGAGGGCACTAATCAGCTCTTCAAGTTCATTGTCATGTTATGTGAGGCGCGTTTTCACTGACGCTGTAATTAAGGCGTTAAGGGCAGTATAAGGACGAAAGTTAGAGGGACGAAATCGTGCCTGTGTGTCCCTAGCGTCGGGGTCGGCCGCTATGCGTGATCCTAACAAGAAAGCATTTTGCAGAATGCGAAGAAAGGCGGCAAAATTTCTGTCTGTGCGCACCTTGCCGATCTCCGCAATAGAGCCGTCATCGTGGTATTTTAGTCTCCCGTTTAGCAAGAGTGTTGCAGACAAGGGAACTGGTTCAAACAGGCTTTTTTTTATTTATTCAGTACTAGTGCGGTATCCCAAAAGGTGAGGTCAAGTGCTCGCTCTATTTTCTTCCCTCGCGCTACAGCGCACTGACAGCATTTTGCGTGCACCATACCGTGCTTTTATCGTTTCCGCTTCAGGTTCTCGATTGTGTTTTCGCCCCCTTTACCCACGTGACGGGTATTTCATGGTATTACCGGGTACCACATGCGTCCATATATTGTGTCCAATATATGAAACGGCCAAATTCAATTTTATTTGACGCCTCAAATGGTAGTAATGTATTGAGTCCCTTGTAGCTTTGTGCTTGTTATCAATTTTACTATTTGGCGAATGGATACAGCATGTACGCTGCATAACTCGCTTGTGGATACTGCATACGTGAGTCGAGTATGCCCTTGGTATAAAATAACTTGTATGCTTTAGGTAGTACGATTGTTTGCAGTTTGGGACATGTGTCGGAATGTACGCTGTGCGCCCTTCGCGCTTTACGGCGGCCTGCCGAGTTCGTGCGGGTGCCATGTGTGCGCATGGAGTTCGCGAAGCGCTCTCGCAGTTTTTACATATATATATTGTTACGTTTCGCCTACGACGCGCGGTATGGACGTCAGACTCTCGAGTTTTGCAAGACGCGTAGCGCCGCCTGCCGGTGCGAAGAGGCAGTAATTGAGTAGTGCGAAGCCCGACTCCCTTGCTAAGTTGCCTATGCAGCTAGCGACTGTGAAACAACGATTTAACTAGATTTTGGTCCATATGGCGAGTGTTTTGCGCATTTAACACCCAGACAGAGAGCTATGAATTTCTACGCTAGTCGGACGCGCCGCCGAACTGCCATAAAGCGCTTGCTGGCTCATTCGTCAGACTGATGGCGGAAACGACGGCAACCGCGATAGCTCCGCGCGCTACGAAGAAACGCCGCAATAGACGCTACTCTTGTGTTGTAAATTGCAGTGAACGGGAAGGACGGAATAACAACGTTCAGTTTTGCCGATTTCCATCGCGATCGTATGAAGGGGAAAGGCGAGAGCGCTGGATACGAGCCGTTCAACCTGTTGGGTAATCGGATTACTTGCATTCCCCACAACACAGCGGCTCGCATGAGAAAGTGCGACAATTTTTTTCTTCTGTAATTGTGTTGCGTAGCCCTGACGGAGGACTGTGGTAACCAAGCGAAAACTCAAGAATCTGCAGCCGCCACTTCGTTGGTAACAGAAAAAAACAACGTTGCGAACCATCCTGCTTATGTGCCATCGATATCTCCGCCTTTTAACAGACGTCCGCCTCCGCTTAACTCAACAAGTGGAACGGAGAGATTTGGCAGGTCACTTTTACCAAACATTTTGGTTCGTTTATGAATTCAAAATCCTGCTCTAGAGCATTGTTGTATCGCGAACTCATTTCTACTTTCGGTATTTTGTATGTCCTGCGCCGATACAACAAGCACGCTTCGCAATGTGCTGAGCCTGCTCGACTGCGTTTTACAAATGTGAGCAATAAAGTTCTTGTAGAAGCACTGGATGAGTAATTGCGAAATAACGCACGTGTGTAAAGAAAAGAATGTCGCGTTTATTTACATTTATTTGTGCGCGCTTGTTGCTCGAAGCGTCTGCAAAAAGTTCAAATTAAGGTACTGGGCGACGCTGTAGCTCCTGCGAGAAAGAAAGATGCAGCGCGTAGGCACTGTAGGAAGCTTACTTTCGTTATGATCGCACGCTATTTGCTGCCTTGGAAAATGTTTTCTGTTTGTTGCCCTGCAAAAGGCTATGAAAGGATTTACTCTTTGTAAATAATTGCGAGACAAAACATTACGATAAAATACATAAAAATAAAGGAGATACTTAATAAGTCTTGTGTTCAGGACATATTCAATATGAACCAATTTGAAATGCTTAGATTTTTATGCTGATATGCCTAGACAAACCTGATGCTCTCTGTACTTGCGATTTGCAGCACGCCGAAATAACACTTGAGCCTTTATTTTATATTGTACACGTACTTCGCCCTGCTGAGCTTCCTTTCCGAAGCGTGGACGGGCGGAAGAAGCTTTCCAGGTCCTTGATTTTTAGGAAACCGTGCCTCAACACAAACGAAAGAGAAGGGTCCATTGTGGCCTATGCACCTTCGCTTGCGGACAGCTCTCCTTGCACTACTCAGTTCGCGCCAAGGCTCCGATGGGGGCGCTGGTGACGGGTTTTTCCGCAGCGCCGCCTGGGCAGAGTCTGAGGTCTATAGCCGGCGCGGATGCAACGGACGCTGGGGCTTCGTTCAAAGCGGCAGACATTTTGGCCCGTTCGGCGCCGCTGCTACGCCTCCCCGCCAAGCGCGTCCAGGCATGTTCCAATGCCACGTGTCTTCGGTGTGCGTGTGTGTGTGTGTGTGTGCATGTTGGTGCCCACGCTTGTCAATGCGCGGCAGCCGGGGAGAGGAGCTCCCCCATCTGTGAAGCGAGGAGGTCCGAGCGGCACACGGCCCGGCGGATGCGCCACCTACTCTTCCCAACGTTCCCGAGCGGCACAGTCACGTGCGCGTCTATAGAGGCGTTCCTTCTTGCCCTCAACTGCGAGAGTATAAAAGCAGCTGCCCCCGGACGCCGAGAGAGGCTCCGATTTCTTCTGTTGAGTAACGTGCTCTCCAGTCTCTCCACTTCGGTCGACCTGGCCGCCCGCTCTTTTGCGATGTTAGAATAAACAAGTTGTTCTGTTAACAGTCGACTCATGCTTTGCCGGGACCTTCGAATGCTTCCAGTTGTGCCCCAGGCCGCCAGGACAACGCTACCCTTGGGGCTTGCGACCCAGGTGCAACAACGGGTGTCAGCGCCGAGTTTCCAACAACTGTCTGCCAGCGGTGAGATCGCGACAACGGAGGCCAGCAGCGAAGATATGCAGTTGACTGTATGCTGAGCAGCACAACGACCATCCGGGAGCAGTGCAACGAGCCCTGTGTGATGACTGGTTGCCTGCAGCGGAACGACTGCGCTGAATTATTGGCTGCGAGGTTTGGTGAGTGCGGGACTTTCTTCTTCTGAGTTTTGCCAGGCTTTTGTTAGTGTCAGAAACAGAGCTGGTAATTGTGGTTGTCGTTGCTGCCGGGTTAGTTTGCGGCAAGACAATAATAGGCAGTAGAGAAAGCAGCATTCAGAGCAGCCATGGATTTGAAGTCGTTGCGCAAACCGAAATTGCTGGAGCTTGCAAGAGAGTTGGGTCTGGATGTCTCAGACAAACTCAGAAAACCAGAACTGCTAAGGGCTATTCTTGAGTTAGAAGCTGAGGATGACGAGCTGTCGGAATGCCTTGAGACCATTGAGGAGAGGGAGACGGCAAAAAGACAGGAGAGCGAACTTAAAGAACAAAAAGAGCGAGAGCAACAAGAGAAAAAAGAAGAGCGCGACCGCCAACACGCGTTGGAAATGAAGCGTCTCGAGATTGAGATGGAACGCGCTCGTAATGGAAGTCAGGCACACGGTGCAGGAGAACGAGTATTGTTCAAAATGACTGACCTGATGCGGCCGTTTAAGCTTGGAGAGGACATTGGTTTGTTCCTGGTTAACTTTGAGCGAACGTGCGAGAAGCAGGGGTTCTCTCGGGAAACGTGGCCACAGCGCTTGCTCACTTTGTTACCCGGCGAGGCGGCCGACGTAGTCGCTCGTTTGAATAGAGAGGAGGCAGAGGATTTCGACAAAGTGAAATCGAGTCTGCTAAAAAAGTACAGGCTGTCAGCGGAGGCGTTCCGTCGGAAGTTTCGGGAAAATGAGAAAGGCAAAAGTGAGTCATATACAGAGTTTGCGTACAGGCTTATGTCAAACATGCAGGAGTGGCTCAAAGAAGAGAAAGCGTTTGGTGACCACGAGAAAGTTCTGCAGTGTTTCGGGCTGGAACAGTTTTATAGTCGGTTACCTGAGAACGTGCGGTACTGGGTCTTGGATAGGCCAGACGTTAGTACGGTGGCTAGAGCCGCTGAGCTAGCCGAGGAGTTTGTGACGCGTCGGGCTCGCGGAGCTAAGGACGGTCAAAAGGGTGAATTTGGCTCCAAGTTTGAGAGGCCAAAGTTCACGCCCATGAGAGCAAGGGGCGACACACGTAGTGCGGATGCGAGTGAAAGCAGTCCGACCGAACGTAAGGAGACGGCGGCAGCCGAAGCCGAACGCAGAAAGCGGTTCGAGACGAGGCAAGCGCGCGTGTGTTATACGTGCCAGAAGCCGGGTCACTTTTCGGCGCAGTGTCCGGAAACAAAAACAAAAGTTGTGTTTTTGTCAATATGCAGCACTGACGAGAACATGAAGCTTCTCGAGCCTTACATGCGAGACCTCCTCGTGAACGGGAAAGAGTGCCGAGTGCTTCGCGATTCCGCAGCTACGATGGATGTAGTTCACCCCTCCTACGTAGAACCCGATATGTTCACGGGCGAGTGCGCCTGGATCAAGCCAGCCTGTGCTACGATCGCCAGACTATACAAAAGGGTTCGTTGTTCAGTGCGATGCTAGTGAGCGAGGCATGGGCGTTGTACTGTGCCAACGGGAAAATGGAGAAGTAGAACACCCCGTCCTGTATGCTAGTGGTAAGCTGACCAGTCGTGAGCAGGCGTACAGCGCCACCGAGAAAGAGTGTGCGTGTCTCGTGTGGGCCGCTCAGAAATTGTCATGCTATCTAGCCGGCTCGAGGTTTATCATTGAGACGGATCACTGCCCTCTCCAATGGCTGCAGACCATCTCTCCCAAAAATGGCCGCCTACTGCGCTGGAGCCTCGCTTTGCAACAATATTCCTTTGAGGTGCGTTACAAAAAGGGGAGTCTCAACGGTAACGCCGATGGCTTAAGTCGAAGCCCCTAACGTAGGAATCAGCCTCAAAATTGTTTGTTACTGATGTTTTTCTTCCTGAGGCAGGATTTTTAACATATTGCTTTTGTGTAGTGTTTCAAAGTGATGATGTGCTTTCTAGTGCAATTTTCCAATTTGTGGACGCGTTCTGAGTGCTGCTAGACTACTGTAAGGAACTAGGCAGTGGTATAAAAGGGGAAAGAGCCTGGCAGGGCTTAGTGAGGGTTGTGCCGTGCTTGCTGACTGAGCGGTTGAGTTTCGGCGTAGTTCTAACGCTTGCCGGGAACGAGAACAAAAATGTCGACTCTCCCGAAGTCACTTTGCAGTGTCCTGTGTGAACCTGAACGAGAGAACGAGGCCTTCTCTGTGCGCTGCGCTCAAGAAACGCCGAAGGACGCCCGACTTCGATTATGAGCATCATCGAGCGGCATCCCTCGGGACAGCGGATGCAGTCCCCTGACCATCGGGATCTCCTTCCCCCGGCGGGGCGGTCTGTTACGTTTCGCCTACGCCGCGCGGTATAGCCGGCGCGGATGCAACGGACGCTGGGGCTTCGTTCAAAGCGGCAGACATTTTGGCCCGTTCGGCGCCGCTGCTACGCCTCCCCGCCAAGCGCGTCCAGGCATGTTCCAATGCCACGTGTCTTCGGTGTGCGTGTGTGTGTGTGTGTGCATGTTGGTGCCCACGCTTGTCAATGCGCGGCAGCCGGGGAGAGGAGCTCCCCCATCTGTGAAGCGAGGAGGTCCGAGCGGCACACGGCCCGGCGGATGCGCCACCTACTCTTCCCAACGTCCCCGAGCGGCACAGTCACGTGCGCGTCTATAGAGGCGTTCCTTCTTGCCCTCAACTGCGAGAGTATAAAAGCAGCTGCCCCCGGACGCCGAGAGAGGCTCCGATTTCTTCTGTTGAGTAACGTGCTCTCCAGTCTCTCCACTTCGGTCGACCTGACCGCCCGCTCTTTTGCGATGTTAGAATAAACAAGTTGTTCTGTTACCAGTCGACTCATGCTTTGCCGGGACCTTCGAATGCTTCCAGTTGTGCCCCAGGCCGCCAGGCCAACGCTACCCTTGGGGCTTGCGACCCAGGTGCAACAACGGGTGTCAGCGCCGAGTTTCCAACAATATGTGTGTGTGTGCGTGCGTGCGTGCGTGCGTGCGTGCGTGTGTGTGTGTGTGTGTGTGTGTGTGTGTGTGTGTGTGTGTGTGTGTGTGTGTGTGTGTGTGTGTGTGTGTGTTCTATTCGCGCGCTTCGCACAACAGGGCATGTCGCAGTTCTTTGTCCTTGTGCAGCACATTTTCATAGCGTACGTCTGTGCATTATTTGATACAGGTTTCACACGGGGCTCTTTTAGCCGCTATCCAGTCCGTTACAAATCGAATTTCTCGGTCGTGATTGGCTCCTCTGCGCAAGCTACGAGAGTGAGCCAGTCCCATCGATAATTTCGATCCGGATCGGGCTTGATCGCGATCGAGAGTGGTCGTGTGACACCGGTTTTACACATGGCTCCCACATAGGGAACACTAAGTTCAATGCTACTGAGTGAAGAGCAAGTGCATATATATGCCAGTGGTGGTATGTGGGCAAATCTTTCTGGTGAAGCCAATACTTGTGCATTCAAAACATTTCAATTACCAGCGTAGTGCATAAATGTGTCTACTTCGACAAAATGGAGCACCAGTGCAGATATCTGAGCATACCTGTCCAGGGCAGCAAGTGTGTCTACATTGAAACCACTACCAGCATGTGCGGCAGTTCTATTTCCAGCAGCGGGACTGCGTAATAATCAGTAGAGTGCTCTCAAACTGTTTATCTATGAAGCTCTGCCTGGACTGTGTGCCAAATATTTTTGGACGTGAAAGTGGGGGTGAATTGGTAAACATCAGTGGAACTGTGCCTGGACTTTGTGGCAAATGTTTTTGGATGTGAAAGTGTGAGTGAACTGGCAAAGAATTTGCTCTGGGCTACATGTGTTAAACGTTTTTCTCATTCAGAGTGCTTTTTTTTTACTTTAGGAGGCTGGAGATGTGCGCAAAGTGTGACATGACAGTGTGCTAATTAATGTATTTGCTGGTTTGCAAATTATTTGTTGCAACTTTATTTTTGCCAGAGAGGTACAACTTTGCCTCTTGTAAAGGGCTTTTTAGATAAAACACTTACTATTTATTATGACCATTACTTCCTTTGTTACACAAATGCAGCTTCCAGTGCATTCCAGTTTATTTCCATGTTTATGTGGGTTTCTAATAAGAGGCTTGCATATTCATTTCTCACGTTCTGGAGTGGAAAGATGCAGCATTGCTGTCTCATCTTTCGCTGTACTACAGTAGTGTTCGCTTGTTACACTGAATCCCCTGTTTAAGTATTCTGTACTAATTTCACTTTATTGCTTTTTTGTTGTATGGTTATTTTTTCTCGCCATTACCTTCTTTAATATATCCTAAAGGCAATATTTCCAATTTTGCATTGTTCCCATTTTTTTTATTTCTGTCACAGGATTGTTTTATGATGGTATGCGGTGGTATTTCTTTTTGTGCTCTTTTCAAGCTTCTAGATGATTGGTAACATTGCTTGGAGGCAGTTACCATCCAATTCATACTCTTGCATTTTTCAGTCTACTTCTTCAATTCGCTCCGATGTCACTTCTGCATAACTCTAGTCCATCTAATAGCACGCGCACTTTACTATGATAAATCAGACACTTTAGTACACTCCAGGTTTTTCTGTTCATTTTTGTATGTGTACTTGGAATTTTGTTTATGTGCTAGTGAATGTTCACTTTCGAGTTCATTACGAATCCTTTCTGCGACTTTTGTCATTGTTGATGTACTTTTACTTCTATTTGCATTTCTCACACAGTTTGTTCGAACCTTGCATAAGCATTACATTTTAATAAAGTGTTTTTGCTTTGTGACAATGTTCTCATTTCATGCACTCTTGGCATGAAGGGCTTGGTCTGGCCACCTGCCAAGACGTGGCCATTTGTTCTTTGCAGGATGTCATTCCCATTGTGGTTGTAAGCATCGTAGCTTACTAAAGGCGGTATTAAGGATTTATTATTCCTAACAGGCTCATTTTCGTGCGACTTGGTAGACGATGCGCCGGCCATGCGGGGAACAGTGCTTGGCACTGCGCCATGGCTCTTACAGTCAACACCGACGCTTCTACTCATCTGGGGCGCGATTGGAGATCGTTGTTCGAAACGCCCGTTCAGTTTCACCTCACGCGATTGGCCTAGGCCATGCCGACGGGTGCGGCTGACGACGTCTGCGCGGCATAGGCCAGTCGCGTGAGGCGAAACTAAACGCGTGTTTTGAACAACGATGTCTGATCGCGCCCGTCACCCGCGAAAATTAGCTTCAGATGATCGTAAACCTTTCAAGACCGCTTCTAGACCAGCTTTTTGATAACGTCCTAAAAACGTTTTGAAATTGGTTACGAATAGTTTTGGCAAAGGGATTACTTGTGTCTTTCCCAATCCTATTTCCAGACCAGCTTTTCGAATACGTCTTGCAGACCTGTTCTAGATCGTCTCAAGAAAGTAATTAAGCCGGACATTAGCAGAGATATACGATGTTTTCCCGCCGAAGTTCTCTCATTCGTGTCTTCTTTAACCCGTTTTTATCGTCTTGGATAAACGCTACGAAAACGTTACGTATCTCTTTTGTGCTACCTGGGTTTAAAGACGCCGGCAGACAACTATCTCTGCCAAGTGGCGCTCTCGTGTGAAATGTTGCCCTTGTGGCCGCACCTGATACATCAGCGTCGAGAGAGCGACGAATTCGAAGTAAGTAAGTGGCAGTTAATACATACTACTCGGTGAGCACCTATTTCATTCCATTCGGTAACTTAGCTCTCTAAAGACCGCACGTAAAAGCTGGCTTCACCACAACATGAGGCCTTCTGAGGAGAAGCCAGCTTCAGTGATTCCCAACGTTGCACTGTTTCTACGGGGTGTCCCAGCTAAGATGGATCAAGTTTCATTGCGACACAAATTATACGGGAGCTCAAGGCGGCGTCACCGTTGGCGCCGCCGCCTTGCTGTCGCGGCATCGACGAGCATCCCCGGCCCGCGCGTGTAGGGTTAAAATGTCTCCAGAGACGCGTAGTGCTTTTGGCTGCAAAAGTGACGAACCCAATAGGACGCACCATCGCGCTCCGCTCAGTCGTCTCTGCCTGAGCCAGGATGCTTTCTGGTTTCCGCTGCTGGCATGAGCGTTGTGCGCGCATCCATACGCATTCTTGCTGAGCAGCCGTGTGCATACGACACCATGGTGCGTACACTGGTCTGAGCGGAACAGACAATAAATGTCCAGCTGGGCCTACCTAATCCTTTCTTAGAGCGCTGACAGAGGCAGGCGGTTTTCCTTCGGTTGCACCTCGCGCACCATCAAGATGCGACGGCTGCAATGCCGCTGACGGCTCGCCTCATCACGCCAGCGTTTTGAGACGCCTTGAGCGCGACGCTAGACCTCGCTATCGCTTTCAGTGCTTCACCTGCGTGAGCAATTTCCAGTGTCTTAAAACAAAGCTAAGCCACCCGTGCGGACGAAACCAACTGCATGTTGTTAGCAACTTCCTGGAGAATCCTTCATTATTTTTTTATTGTTTCTATAGAATAATTACTAGCAAGAAACTAGCTAACTATTTCATTATTGACTGCATGGTCACGGTCCCAATACAATTATCTTAGAGGAGATTTGGAAACATCATTCAATGCTTTGCTAAAGCACTGCACTGCACTGCTATAAAACGTTCTGCATGACGTCCGTAACGAGCGCTGCATGGACAGTCGCTATTCCACTGATGCGCGCCAGAGTGGCACACTGCAGACTGAAGTCCGGCGTTGTTGTTTTAAAGTAATTCGCTAAAGATGAACTACGCCACTGTTCTGTAAAGTAGTAAAACTCAAGTACTTAATTCAGGTAACACCGGCATTAAGTTTCAGAGGTTGCGGCATTTGCTAGTATGCTGGCGTGCAGACCTACGTCTAACTGTTAAGCTGATCGATAGGATTTAACGCACCAGGGGTTATTTAACGTGTGCCCAATGCTTGGTACGCGAGCATTTCTGCGTTTCATCGCCATAGAAACGCAGCTGCCGCAATCAGTGATTAAACCCGCGACCTCGATCGAGCTCAGCTGCAGAACACCACAGTCCACCGGGGCTGGCGAACTATATAGGCCTATGGCAAACTATAGGCCTATGGCGAACTATCTGGCCTATGGCAAGGCACACATCTGCTTCACGTTTAGCAAAAGAATATTTGGCGCTGAAAATTGGATAGGGTTACTGGTGAGGAATTTTTCTGTGGGTGGTGAATTTATTTCGGATAAGGTATCGATTCCGCTACAACTATTTTCCTTTTTGCTAGGGGTGTGCGAATATTCGAAACTTACTAATAACGCGTAGAATATTGGCCCATTCAGTTCGGTCTACGAATCTAATAGTTACAATTCGTAAATACGAAGATTTTGCTAATAGATTTCTAATAATTTTGGTATATCTCAACTCTCAAACTGCGCACATCAAGCATAAAATTGGAGTAACATCGCAACATCTTTAATTCTGGTAGTCATAGTAGACATTAAACACGAGAAGTTACTAGTGGAAAGGGCTACGTCGCTCACCTTTCTCTTTATAAACCTTTCTGGCTAAACCGCTACTATTCGTATTCACCAATGATTCCCGTGTAGGTGAACCAACTGGTTATTTGCCCCTAATGCTTCATTTGCGTTTTTAATAAACAACGATTCATAAGGGGCATTATAATGACAGAAACTCGCTAACATCGTAAATGTACTAGGATGCGAAAATCGTTTTATATTACTGGTGGTAACGGTAGTTCACTATTCGAGAACTATTCGAAAAGTATTCGATATCCGATTTCATTCGATTCGCTTTGCACGCTATTCGGTTCGTATTCGATTCGGTTTCGAAAATTACCATTCGCAACACTCCATGCTTTTTGCACTGCGACAGTAGTTCGAGCAGCGCTCCGTGTGCGTTGTCAACGGGATCGGTCCGTCGCGAGGGGTGGATGGAAAGATCAGAACAAAATTGAGCTAAAGGAATCATTACATCTTGCCAGCGATGAATTATTTTGTTTTTCTGTAAACAATAGATTACATATATAAAACTTTAAATTTTATAAAACTCATTCTAATAAGTTTTACGCTGTTACGAAGTATACTGCACCGTCTTAAAGAAGAATAAAGTTGTTTCTCTCTCCGCTGTTTTAATGAAGGACGACCAGTTGCAAGAAATTTAGCACAAGGGAGTTCGCACAGCGAGGCGGTAATGTTCTAAAAGGGCGCTTCACTGAGCATGCATTCGTTTGTCGTAACTGATTCGGTTCTCAGTGATGTCTGTTAAAATCAAGACCAAGACGACATGTCTGGCAAGTTGTACGAGAGCGGAGGTACCTGGAGTGGCACTCGATTTTATTCGTCAGGAGCCACTTCATCGCTGCAGCCCATGGTTTGCGACTCGAAGGCAGCCCTCTTAAGTATTCAAAGTTCAATGATTTCATGAATAAAATTTATCAACGATGAGGCATTTACACCATCGAGCAACAAAACTTTATCAGTGACTGCCGGTACACCGTGATGACAGTGGAAACGATCGCGCCGACGAATCCGCCCAATCTGCGCACGACAGCAGAAGATATATTTCAATTCCACTCGGAAGAGCATGCAGATTGAGGAGCGACACTTCGCTCTGTGGCACGAGATAGTATAGTTGGCCTCGTCGAACTCAACGAGTTTCGCGAAATGTCGCCTGTACATTCACTGGCTCCTGACTTGAAGATCTACCTATACCGCCTGGGCTACCAGAAACCCTGTTGTACCGCCTGTGGCTTGGTGTCGAGTTCATTAAGTCATGCTAGTTCATAACTGAATGGGCCGAACGCCCTGTACCTATGACACTTGCGGCTGTGAATTAACACTCGCACATATTCACATCTGCCCACGTTATAGTACGGAGAAGCAGGTGCTGCGCGTACGGCGTTACAGACACTGACAGCCGGCCACTGTCAGAGCAAAATGTACTTGGACAGTGGTCCCAACGGGCGTGTGCTCTAAAGGCAGCCAGAGCGCTAGTTTGCATCATGCAGTCTACGGACCTGCGAGATAGGCTGCGATAAACGCGTGCTTCAATTTGTGCGCCGACTCCCGTTTCGATACTCATCTTTCTTCGTTTTTATCCCTTCCCTTTTCCCCGTGCAGGGTACACTGTAAACGAAAATAAACCCACCTGGCAGTTCTTAACAGGTGATGTGGCCATAGAGTTTCTCACTATAATACCTAGACGGAAATCTGGCGCCATCGTCTATGGGAGTTTCCTATATAAGGGGCGCTGTGCTGTCATGGGAATGACGGTATACGTGTCTGCGAGGCTTGTGTTGGCTGGTGTTCTAAGAGCTTCGTCTAAAACGTCGATATGGCTAGACAAATAACAAGTCCTTAAAGTAGAATCTTCGTAAATTTTTTTCATTCACGCATATTACATCTTCCAGTGACGTTTACTCACCCAGAATACATAGCCAAGCGAAGAAAAGCAAGAACAAACGACAACTGGTCGAAAGCGAGCGAGAATGTTGTCGTCTGTCCTCCAACTTTAGCGGACCGCTGATACTTTTTACGTTTCATATAACTGTACATGACATAACAAGTTAACATAATTAAACAAAACATGTTTTTGTGTAATAATAATGCTAAAACAACTTTTTACGTGCTGTCTTAGTAGAACATGAATCATTGTGACAGACAGAACGCTGCTTGCCAGCAGGCGCGTCTTCAAGGTGTCCGCTATCCGGGAACGATGCCAATCCGAAGTCACCATATACCGGCATCCCCATGCATACTAGCGCAGCAGCGCCAGATTTCCCTCTACACTGTAAACGAAAATAAACCCAGCTGGGAGTTTTTAACAGGTGATATGCCCTAAAACCTCCCATCCTCGAATATTTACTCCGCTGTATGGGAGCAATACAGCGCCATTCCCTCGTTTCACTCCGTTGGCTAGCTGCGGGAGGATTATAGGCGACATGACGCGATTTTACTCCGCTTCTAAATCTTGTTCTCCTGTGAAACTCCAACAGGGAGTTTTAAAAAAACTCCCCTCCGCCGAAACAGGTTGGTCACGTGGCACTTCCCATGAGGCTGTTCGCCGCACCAGCGACCGAGCACGTTCGGCGGAGTCGGCAGTGCTCATGGGTGACGGTTTGTTCACATCTGTGAAGTGTCGTTCCGTGACAGTTTTTCGTCAATTTGTTTTCCGCATTTCCTTCCAGGAAGTGTTATAGGCGTGCCTGAAGCTCACTGTATCTCAGCTTCAAGTGCGTTAGCTGTGATCACTTTGCTGACAGCGATGAATCCAAGAGCAACGTTCTCAAGAGCGGAAAAAGGCTTACGCATACTTCGAAGCTGCTCAGTGACTCGTGATGTCGGGTCGGGTTCTGACTGCGTTTTCGTGCTGTGTGACCGTGGTTTGTGTTCTTCAGTACGTGAAACGCGACTTGTATGTCCTTGTGAATACATGCTGACAACGGCCGGTGCAATGTTTGAAAGGATCGCTTAGCAATGGCAACAGCAGCGACTGTTCGAACGATGACGTCCGTGCTAGTAGCACATGAATTGCATGCTCCAAGTTCGTTGCGGCCCTGTGTGGTCAGTGAGAAAGACCGAACGGCAAGCACCTGTTTTTATGTTTCTGAGTACGGATATCCTTGCCCAAGAAAAACGGTAGGACATAAGTATGCGTACTGTAAATAAAGCTTCTTACTGAGCGATGTGAATCGCATTGTTATCGCGCATTTCCGTTTTGATCACATCGTTGCTTCCGATATCGCATTAACATTGTGATCTATCCCAGACATTGATATGGAAGCATGCCTGCTGGCTTCGAGTGTGAGTTTTCGTTCGACAGCGATGTAGTTCCTTTTCATAACCGAGAGACATCGCTTGGACGCTGAGCAAGTAGTGCGGTCTAGAAAATGTATGACTGCGCACTTTTCGGTGTTACGTCGGTTGCTGTGGGTCACGCTCACATTAATTAAATTCTTGCTACGCTACCACTATTTTTCACAAAGTAAATTTGGCCATGAACCACATGCACTTATACTGTAACTAACGCACTACTTTTTGGCCGCGAACGTCGGGAGTGTCGCTTCAGCACAAGTCGGTTCAGCACTCACAGAAGGGCATGCTAATTTTGAAAATTATACCATTAACTTTGTTTTCACATTATTCTGAATTAACAGTGTTGTGTTGATTGATGTACTCTGTTAATTTGAGAGAGGCAGTTCTCATGTGAGCGAGCATGTGAGTCGTAATTCTGAAAACAGCACAGCTGCTCACTAGGCGGTTTCGAGGCACACATTATCGTGGTTATATATGTACTGGCAGCGTTTCTTTTTGTATGTCGCGAGCACGTTGGATGTCTTTCAAAGTTCTGCATTGTGCGTTTCTCAAACGTTTATGTATGCCATGGTTGATGTGCTTTCATTGACTTGTTTCGTTGAATTTGACGCGGTATTGTGTGCATATTTCGAAATTTGACCACTAGCATCTGCATAGAGAAATCTTCACGCAAGCTGGCGCGATAGCTCCTTTTATACTCCTGTTGCACATCGAGAATACTCCGCCCAGCGGGAAGTAAGAAAAATGAAATAAATAAATAAAAGACAGCCCATGGTTCCAAGCAAAAATTCCGCTCGCAAGGAGTAAAATTCTACTCCGATCATACGGAGTATGATAAACTCCCAACCGGAAGGCCGCTACAGAGGACAAGCATTATACTTCCACCTGAGAGTTATTTCCGTTTACAGTGTAGCTATACCGGCTTTTCCTCGTTAATCTCCCTGCGTTTCCTTCGTTTATCAATCTCTCTGAATCGGTTCAACCGGTTTCATTGCAATAGCCAATAAGACGATCGGCTTTCGGGACTGTTCGTGTCAGGATCGGAACCAAATGCCATTAGCGGCGACATCGTTTGTTCACAAAATACTACCTAGAGGCGATAGTCGTCTGCAAAGCATTTGGAGCGAACGCACGCCGCTCAATCCAGGTCGAGTGCCCCACGATATAGCAAGTTCGTTTAGATGCGCTTCAGTATAAATCTAACGTCTGCTAGGCGCTTGTTAGGTACATTTTTACTCCATGATAAGTTTCACGCCCCGCTCTTCCAACAATCGCACCCGAGTTATACCCCGCCTTTCTTTTTTCTCTCTCTTTTCTTTCTTTTGCGATGTTTGTGCTACAGCATAGATATATTTGTTTGCACTCTGTTGCAGCAACCAACCATTCTGCTGCGAACCGTACACTCCTTCTCGATACCATTGTTACATTATAGGTATTTTTTGTCATATGTGCATTTACAACCTCTTTTTCGATGCACTACAGGGGTCCCTTTCTCGACCATGCACGAACGCGTCCACACTGAAGGACATCATGAAAGTACGATACTGCGGTCATATATTTGTTAACATCTAAACAATTGAACTGAGGTAGTGCGGCTGAAGCTATTTGCATTAGCAGTCGCAGTCGCAATGAATAACGGATTTTGCAGTAACGAAGTATGAGTAACGTAACGAGGACTTCCCCTCAATCACGTACCGCCGCGCCGAAAGCATCCTTTCACGGCGCCGTTAATTGATCGGTCGATGCTCGCGCGATAACTTCCACTGACAGACATAGACGATTTACAGCGCCCCCGCATGGGAGCTGCCATTAACGAGCACGTAACTGCGCCGCCATCATCTGCCTTCTGGCGTCTTTTGGACAGCATACAATGCATTGAGTTAATCCTGAAAGGCGCTGTTTTTGCTGTTGGGCGAATAATTTGTTTTCCAGTGACACAGTGATTTCGATAGAAATCGTGAACGAAACGTTAATGGCTGTTTATAATTCACACGTGGTCTTATTTCGGTCTGATGATGCACTAATAGTACTCTATCTAGGCGTGTACGCCGAGATAGAGTACAATAGGGATAGTGTGTCGCTTCTGACGAAGCAATTGACACACGATTTTGCGCAGACAGAGTACTGATAGTTTTTATGTTACTTCAATGGTGCGTAATTCGTCGTAACAATGCTTACGTTCGCGAAGTCTGTTGGTTTTGTCTTCACTCTCCCTCTAGTTGCAACAATCGGTACTAAACACGCAAGGGACCGATACGCCCGGATACACATGAACAGCGAGCACAAATACAAAAAAAGCCGCTCATGCATAGGGACGTGTCCACTGCGTTACGCTACTGTTATGTTAGCTTATCGGTCATGGAATTAGCAATTCGGGCTAAGATTCGGGTGCTGTGTGACATGTACCTCAAATTCGCTATCTATTTCATGCTTCGATGAAACAGCATTACGTAGATTTTTGGTGATGTGTCACTTGTTCTGAGAACATTTGTTTGTGCTGAAATATCAACATTTCTTATCGGTGTACTTCCCTTAACATAGCTGGGAATACATGTTTATGTGACCAGGGGGACGTCTTCAGTTCAGCGCGTTCCACTACGGTTACTGCGTGCTCACAATCATCGCATTCCTTTGTCTATCTCTCTCACTCTCGTCTTCATGTTCCCATTTTCCTTTCTCCCAGCGTAGGGTAGCCGACCGGACTCTTGACTGGTTAACATCTCTACCTTCTTATCACTCACTCACTCACTCACTCACTCACTCACTCACTCACTCACTCACTCACTCACTCACTCACTCACCACGGTTAGGCTTCTTTAAAGGGACACTAAAGGCAAATATTAGGTCAAGCTAAGTGGTAGATTAGTACTCGAGAACGTGTAAGGTGTCAATATTATGGCGAAAAAGCTTTAGTAATGGAGAAATTGAGGTAAATGCAGGACACGATTAGAGACTTCCCTGGTAAAGAGCCACTAACGAGCGGCCACTAGCCCGATGACGTAGGCACTCTTCTTTATAATTATTTAACTAGTACTTAACGACTCGCAATAAAAACACATTATATTGCATTAAAATACAAAAGAAAATTTTTATTGTCCAGTTCTATTAGACTAAGAAAAGAAAGAGCTCACTGACGTTTATTTATTTATTTATTTATTTATTTATTTATTTATTTATTTACAGATACGGCAGCCCAGAAGGGCTATTGCAGGAGTGGGTGAATACAATATGTGGAAAATACAACTCACAATACAAAAGAAGCATATGTGAGTAACATGGCTAAAGGCCGGGAGCACTCAATAGCATCTCCAAATTCTTTATGTGGTAAACAACGGATGGAACCAAGCAGATCATTCCAGAGTTCAATAGCTAGGAAAAAAAACTGTATTAAATGTGTTGGTGCGAGCAAAAAAGAGCGATAAATTTAAGTGATTGCTGTTTTTTGTGATTAGGGGCTTTGCACGGGTCAGATATGTGTTAGGGGAAACATAATGTGGAGAGTAAAATAGTGTAGAAGTCTCAGAGAATTAATGTGACGACGGTGGGAAAAAGGGGTTAAACCGCGAGCATACGCAGATGAGATGACGGTGAAAACATTCTGTCATAGCGGCGGTATGTGAAACGAACCGCCTTTTTCTGAACAGATTCAATTTTGTGGATGTCCGAAATTTTGTAAGGGTTCCATATGGTAGCCGCATATTCAAGAATAGGTCTTACAAGTGTTTTGTATGTAATGAGTTTAGTTTCTTTCGGGGCAGCACGTAAAGTTCGGGTTAGGTAACCAAGTTTCTTTAGTGCTTTGTTGCAAGTTGTTAGAATATGTTCAGACCAAGATAACCTTGGAGTGAAAAGGAGGCCTAAATACTTATTCATATGCGCGCGGCAGAAAAGTGGATTTATAGGAGTAATTGAAATATGAGAAATTGGCATGCTTGTAAGAGGACATTATGACTGTTTCTTTTAAGTTAATGTTCATTTCCCAGAGTTCGCACCATTCACAAAAACTTATAAAAGATTGATGCAGAGTGTTATGACCGTTAGGTGTAGAAATGACATGGTAGAGAACGCAGTCGTCAGCGTAAAGCCGAATTTTTACTGCCTTGACAACGACGCGGACGGTTGAAAGCTTTCTTTTTCTCCACTCTGCGACGCCCTTGCGTTCCCGTTTTAGTATAGTTTCGTTATTGCGTAGTGCTGCGCTGGTTTTGCTGGCTAGCGAAACTCACACAAAGTGCGAGCACCAGAGAATGCTACGTCCACGCGATGTCGCGGGATTCCCGAACAGTCCACGCCACTTCACCAAGAGCAGCTGCTGCGGCGAATCAAACGCTCTGTCTCAGCTCGGTTTCTCCATAGCCGCATGTGTGCATTTTGAACAAGCAGTCGGTCTGTCTGGCGCCGTTTTACTCACCGACGCCAGTAAAGGGCGGTGATGGCGTATTCAACGTGATCACTCCACGCTCGGGGGCGGGCAATTATAGTTGCGCTAAAGGTAAGCGGACCCATCAGATGCAATTTTCTCGAAAACTAAGTCTTTTCTTGGCGCTAAACAAGAGCTGCGAGGCTTCAGGAACGTTATTTTAACAGTCCACGTGGACTTAGTATTTGCCTTTAGCGACCCTTTAAAGCTAAGCAGTTATATTTCGTAGAACCACTCTATATACAGTGGAAAAACTTTTTTTTTTCTGTTCGCAGGTAAATATAATTCAATTCTGGCGATCTACGTGCCAAGACCACGATCTGATTATGAGGCATGCCGTAGTGGGGGACTTCAGAAATTTGGACCACCTGGCCGTGTTCTATTAAGTGCACCTAAACCTAAGTCACGACCATTTCTGCGTTTCGCCCCCTCCGAAAACGTGCCGCCACGGCCGGCATCGAACCCACGACCTCGAGCCCCTGCCAGACGTACGCGTCCGCACGCGCCGCGTTCGCTCGACGTCATTTCGTGCACGGCGGCGGAAGAGGGCACGCATCCAAATGATGCCCGTGTCACCGCGCGTCTACGCGCGCTTCGTTACGGCGACGCAGTGTTGCTAGGTTGCCGTGTTCAAGACAGCCTAGCCTTCGCTCAGCGGCCACGTTAAGCAATGCGTTAAAGATGCCCAACAGAGCACAACAAGTTCTAACTTAAAATTCCCTTTTCTATTTTTCAAAGAGATTGCATGACTTTTAGTGGTTCAATAAGCGCAACTGCAACTTCATGCGAATATTGTGAACCTGAGCGAAACCTGCAGCAGCATCGGCGCTTAATGCAGCCGCTATATGGCCGAAGACTTCGGTGACGGCCATGATCGACCACAAAACACGCGTGGCACGCGCGTGCCGTGTCGGTTTCGACCGGCGGCGGCGTGGTGGACGTTTCTAGTCGGCGCCGGCGCGCGGCCATTTTTGGTTGGCGGTGGCGGCGGTGGCGGCGGCAGCGGCGGCAGCGGCGGGCAAACCGAAATGAAAAATTTAAAAAGCCGTTTGGCTACATCGTTCTTTGCTAAACTGGTTGAAATTCTGGCCTTTTCATACTAAGGGCTGAGAGGACCGAATACAGAGGCGCTGGAAGTGAGAGAAATACAAATCGTTTTGCGAGTATTTTGCTCTTCAGCCGACACATTTAAAAAGAAATTGGACACATACCTTAAAGCGTCTATGTTGAGTGTGTTTCTATATTCCTTTCCCCACGAATATGCAGAGCCTTGCTGTTGCGTCGTAGCCGCAATCGTTTTCTTTTTTGCTATGCCTCGGTTTATAAGAGGTGTTTACCGTTGAGCAAAGAGTCAGTGAATTCGTCTAGAACAGCTAAGCCAGCACCGACGCACATGACACCCTCTAGGTATGTTAACCTTGCTTCCACTTGTTCTGAATGAGATTCTGTCCATACAATATGCTTTACGGAAAAAAAAGAAAAAGAGAACAGACCCTTTCTATTACCAACTTTTGCTGGGTTCAGCTGTTAAACTGTCAACCAATCAGCAGATGTTATAACGCACATTGCCGACTGGACAATAAGTGAAATCACTTTTTTTAAATATTATGTAACTTTTCTTATAACGCCCTTTCTCCCTCAAGAAAAAAAGAATCAAAATACTTTTTTTTCTGCACCAGGTGAACATTTTTTTTCAGCTGAGATATGTTATGATGCAATAGAAAACAAACTTTCTCAATTTGTTAACTCGTCATCACCAGGTTAAATGAACGAAGTGTGGATAAGTAGAAATGCAGGCATTGATCGGATGCACAATTATTTTTAAAAAAAAGTTCTTTTTTAACCTGCACGTCGAAACTGTTTTATAGTTCAGTGCAGCTATCGGTGTCAATTGCATTCAATTTTTATATGAATGGTAAAAGAAACAGCACCATGCAGTAGACATGTAAAAATATATTCTTACATGTAGCAATGTAGAAAAATTTCTTCGAATGCAACGGCCGGAACAACGCGAAAACTTCCAATCGGCATCTTAAACACATCGGGACCAGAAATTTCTGTCTTGCTACAAGTTGCATTTGTCGCGTTGATGCTGCTGTCAGACATCGCCGATTCTACCTGCAACTACAGTGCCCACGACCCTCAAGCCGTGATTCCGACGTTCCGGGGCCGCGGTTTCTTCATGTTGCGCTATATTGTGCATTTGAAGAAGTTTCGGAATCCCGCGTTGAGCTGACTTGTGACGACACGCATGCGCAGAGGCGTGGAGAGCAGGGTTACTTTTGCTTGTATTCTACTGTTCATTGCTCCCCTGCTTGACATGATTCTATGTTTGAAACAGGCAAATAATTTAACAAGACAACACAAAATCTTAACCGAAGCTAGACCGAGTTAAAAAAGAATTCCTTATTCCTATATAAATGGCGCGCTGATCTTGCCAACGCGCCGATCAGCTTCCGTCGGCGGCAGCGGTTCAGCGAGAATTCACAAATTTCACAATTCACAGAAGTCACAAATAGTACACTCTAGTCACAACACACGCAGCTTGCACGCCGCGCAAGGAGTCAATCCGGAAGTTACGTTGGTCCGCCATAGTCGCGTGGGAATCGCGCGGGTGACGCGCGTAGAAGCTTCCGGCGCGGGGGTAAAAATTCTAGCAGTGCTATGTCTCGACGCCGCCGCGCGTCAACACGCGAAACGGGAGTCCGCGCGTGCCGTTCTACTCGCCCAGACGCGGTTCGGCGCGCGTAGACGCGTTCCAACGCGTACGGTTGAGCCTTGACGCAGCCCTGGGGCTCGCTTTAGCAGCGGAACGCCATAGCCAGGCTGCCGCGGCGGGTGATTTTCGCAAGTATGTGCAGCTGTTCGCAACAAACCAACTAAAAAAGGCTCGCACAGCAGACGTGCTAGGGTTTCGCTTGCTGGTGTCCCGTTTACAGAGACCGCATTTTTGTCAGAAAGCGTTATAATTCCGGTGTGTCACGTCACATATTGGACCATATTTGTGCACCACGTTCGCCTCTTGGCAAAACAAGCTCGTCGCTTCTTGCGCAGATACAGACATTCAAGTGCACTCAGAAGGCAAGCAATGACATAAGATCAGGTGGCGTCCTAGACCTCGCGCTCCGCGAACTAACCGCTGTGCACAGTCTAGCGAGGCGTACGATGTTGCAAAATGCTCACCCATGCTCGAGGGGCCGTCCGTCGGGCATCGTGTGTGGCGGAGGCCCCGCCATGGGGTGCGGGGGCCCTCCCGGGTGGGGCGGAGGGGGACCGTGGTGCGGGGGCGGCCCATGGTGCATGGCCGCCGGCCCGTGGCCCATGAGCGCCGGGTGGTGGTGGGGCGGCGGCGCGGGCCCCTTCCAGCTGCCGTCAGGCTCCATGCCGCCCGGCCCCCCGTGTGGCGGAGGGGGCCCGTGCGGCGGAGGAGGAGGGGGTCCGTGGGGCGGCGGCGGCGGAGGGGGCCCATGCGCGGGGCTGTGCGCCGGCCCGTGCGGGGGTCCGTGTGCGGGTCCTCCCGGCCCGGGAGGCCCGTGTCCTGGCCCGTGGGCGGGGCCGTGCGCCGGCGCCTGTGCCACCAGGCCCGGCCCGCCACCGGAACCCGTCGGGCTGTTGCGCACGCAGTGCCGCGGGCTCACTGTGCCGGTGGCCAGTTCCTGCAGGGAGAAGATGCCGCATGAACACACCCATGCCGCTATTCAGGTATAAACGTTTCGGCAAGCGCGAATGAACAACAGAAATGACGTATACGAGGGCGAGGCTGTTAGATACGGTACCGTTTCCTGAGCCTACTTCGAGTTCACCAGACCACATTGAATCGCGCCACAGCTAATTAAGAAGCGCAGAAGCACGGATACCACATTCAAGAGGCGCGGCACGTGCAAACAAGTTGGCGGCCCCCACCTCGTGTGCCGCAGGTGGAGCTATTCAGTGCTTGACTCTTCCTGGAAGTGAAGCGAGAGCCTGGCACTGTTGCAGGTAAAGTGGGTCCCGAAGCAAGACGGCTGTAATGCACCGTGAAAACCTGGCAGCGTCGCCCCCACCCGCCTATTGTGACGGCGCATTGCAAGTCAGCAAGGCAAGACCGCAGGGAGAAGTAAGCCCTCGGACAATTGAGGACCAAGCAGCAACCCTCTCCGCCGGGTGTGACACCATCACACGGGCGCCTACCATTGGCCGAAAATGGCGTCACCTGAGCGGGCTCTCCCATTGGCCGACGGTGACGTGTCTTCGAGACACCGAAGGGCTTAAAAAGACACAGACCGAGAGCATTCCTAGAGCATTCCAGAGCATTCCTTGATTTATCTCTTTCGAGCTTCTTGCCACGGGCCGCAGCGTCCGAGTTGCTGCCGGCCCGTAATGACTTTACGACTGTTAATTGACTCTCACTGTAAATAATGTAAATAAACCTCCCAAGTTTTCATCCCGACGTCCTCCTCAACTCCTACAAGGCCCAGAAGTTATTTACTTTTATTTTTCTTTTAAGTTTTCTCACCATCATCATCAGAGTACTATGTAATAGCTTGCCTAGTCGTCTCATCGGTTTTTATCAATTCAGTTAGTTATTCAGTTGTTCAGAAATTATGTTTTCTTACGTTCATAGGTTCAGTTGCTTTACAGGTCGTGGAGATAACTGTGAGTATAATAGAAGAACGTGCGCGTCAGGTTTTTCAGTATAATGACTTTAACTAAATATGAAATCTTAGAATGGCAATTATGCAATTTAACAGAACAGACACACACAATTTTAACTTGCTCCAGAGAGGGTGACAAGATTCTTCGTGTACGTCACCCCAGTGCACCGGGATATTCCTGAACTTTGCCTAAAGTTAGCTCGGGCGCCACACAGATACGGCGTTATAAGCATGAATACACGCACAAAGTCAAATAACCGCGTGAAGTTTTCGCGTTGCTTTCCAGTGCAATTTGCGGGCTCACGGCACTGTCTAAATACCGGTGCAAATGTCCGCGAGAGGTTGGGGTGATTGCCCTTTAAAAACCTAACAGGACGGTTCTATTCGAAGCAGCTACCGTGTCTTGGCTTATTACTGTGCAGAAGTCAGCAACAGTCCAATTAAAAGCGGCGCTTAAGGTTTGCCAAAAGCGCCTGGCCTTAGATTTTGTCTGCACTTAAGTGTACAGCGCACACCACAGCCAAATGCGAAACTAGTAAGGAAAGAGCATGTGGGGCTGACTGACATACAATTAGCCACGCGCACCCAGTTGAAGCACGAGAATCTCGTGGTGCGCTTTTTCGATAGCCAAGGCGCATGATTCACCAATGACTACACTATACAGGGCTCGTAGCAAACACCCAAGAAGGTGCATAAATCTTCCTGTTCGGCAAGCGTGACAACGATTGAGGTACATGGGCCACTCCATTTGGAGCATGTCGTGGGTGTCAGTCCACCCGCTCGTACCAGCACGTGTGTCGCGACGCTACACGGCCGCCTTTCTGCCATTACTTCAGATACTAGAGCGAAGCTATCGTTACAACTAGAAATGCTCGAAAATGTAAACGTAGGAAGTGAAACGTTTGGAAGAGCTTAGCTGGAAATTGGGCTGCGATTCTTCAAGCCCGCATATGAACACCGGGATTTTTCTTTTCTAGAGCATGTAAGACAACAGCAAAGCAAAATCAGTTAGAAAGAAAGAGAAAACATTTATCCAAGAGTGACGGCGCTTGGAAAAGGAGGCATAATTAACAGAGTGTACCCTTGATTGATTGATTGATCCGTCTTTTGTCGTACTAACATGAGCGGAAGGGTGAAAAACTAAATGTAGAAAAGTTTCATTTGCATAGTTGCGGATGTACCGCGTGTGTGCCAGCTAACGTTGGCCAATCTATTAAAAAAAAAACACCAACAAACAAACACGGAGCCAGATACGGCTATGACCTACGGTGCTCCGCCGGCAAAAGTCTGACGACCAAATACCCTAGGTCTTCAAATTGTATCTTGCACCATATATCTTAAATGTTTTTATTTTCTTTTGTTTTTCTTTTAACAGCTTAGATAGCGTTAGCTGGGCCACCCTATTTAATGCTGTCGATTGTTCAGGAAACACACCAACATGCGCATCTCAATTTGCTGGTTCTCTATATCTGTAATTGCCGGCTGAAGCTACGCCAATACACTGCACATGTGTGCAGAGGTGCCACCGCGAAACTTCAAAGTTCTCTGCTGCAAAGGCCGCCGATTATGTACTTCCCAGAGGGGAAAATTTGCACGTGCGCTACTCATCTGTTTCCTTTAATCTCACAGTATTTCCTTCTCGAAAAAT
Source organism: Dermacentor variabilis (assembly GCF_050947875.1). Lineage (NCBI taxonomy): Eukaryota > Metazoa > Arthropoda > Arachnida > Ixodida > Ixodidae > Dermacentor > Dermacentor variabilis. The sequence continues at coordinate 278,647,777 of NC_134568.1, forward strand.
AGAATCAACGGAAAATAGCGAAGAAAAAGAAAGAGCGCTTTTTCTTAGTCTTTGTGCATTCCGCTTGTTAATTGGTGCATCTACGTAGCAATATGGCCGCTCACTACAGTGACATGATGGGAGTGGCAGAAACAGTTTCTAATAAACGGAAAATGAGACATCCACAATTGCTACAAAGGTAGCTCAGATGGTAGAGCGGCTGCCCCGGAAAGGCGGTGATCCCGGGTTCGAGTGCCGGACCAGGACGAATTTTTCTTCAACTACGAGGCTTTTCTTTCGAGGAACCCGTATGGGCTTCATTTGTAGCAATTGCTACGATTCAGTGGATGTCTCATTTTCCGTTTATTAATTACTTCCCTCCACCCTGCGCGTTTCCGCAGAACTATTACGTCAAACTCTTGCCTTTGCTTCGAGTTGTCGATAAATTCGGCTTCGCCCTGCCGTCTGCTAGCCCCCTTGTTAGCTCAGATGGTAGAGCGGCTGTCCCGGAAAGGCAGTGGTCCCGGGTTCCGAGTCCCGGACCAGGACGAATTTCTCTCCAACTATGTAAAATTTCGAGGAACCCGTTTCCTTTGCTATAGGAATTGCTACGATTACGTCAGGAACAGTTTCTATTAAAAATGGTCACGAGGACACAGTAGTGGGGACTGTGGAGAAGGTTGGCGCCCAACTGGAGTGTACTACAATATATCTTATTACACTCTAGACCAAGGTGGGCTCTAGCGAGAGCGCAGACTGCTCTAGGTCAAAGCCTGGCGCTCGCGCCGGCTCCAGTCCGGCTGTGCGCGCTCTAGGACGTTGCAGTTTCGCCGCGGCAGATGGCAGCACGAACTTGCGATGCTAGCGGTGCTTTCGATCCGCGCTATCATTGCACGGCATCCGCACGGACTCCAAGATCGGCACTGCGCCGCGACGATCTTCCCGCGCCGCATGGCAACATCAGAGGCATCGATCGGATGCCACTTCAACGAGTTGCAACCTACGCAGCTCTCTGGTAGATGGCGCAACAGGCTTAAGACCGCTGAAAGACTGCGCGTGCGACACTCCTCTGACACTTCTGTCGGGAAGTATGCAATCCACCGCGCAAATATGGAGACAGGAAAGAAGCGCCCGCGGTTTGAAACAATAATAGACTGGTTCCCATTTCATTTTGCGAGTGTACACTGAACTTCTTTCATTAAAAGAAAGAGAACATCGTTTCTGAAACTTATAATTGAGAATTCAATAATCGTTTAGATGTTGCACATATGTGGAGCACGCGGCAGCTCAGAAATTGAACAGATGGACATTAAGGGAAGGTCGCGGTACGTTGGCAGATTGACTTGAATGAATAAAATTTATATGGGGTTTAACATATGAAAGCAAAAAAAACTATAAGACATGCGGTAGCGGATCCCGATTAGTTTCGACCACTCGGACATCTGGCGTTATTTAAAGGGTCCCTCACCAGGTCTTGCCATTTTGATCTGACAAGCGCAGTCCATGCAATGCGCGCTAACGAGCGTGTCTGCAAAGTATTGCATCGCTACGCGCCGCGGAAAGAGCTGAAATTTCAAACTCAACGCTGTTTGCCCTTCTCGCAGGCGTCGCGCTCCCAGCCGGAAAGTCGACGTTTATCGCACAAGTGCGCCTACGTACATGGCAGCGCTGTGACGTCGCTCACAGTGGCACGCGATTTCAAGAATTATTCAAGGCAATATCTGTTATTTGTGTAATTTCACCACCTGACCCCCCCCCCCCCCCCCAGGTGGTGAAAAACTTATCTGCTGGATTCCACATTGCAACCGACAGCACGGATATGGGACGCAGTTCAAAACGCGCAGGTTGCTTGAGTCAGACTTCAGAGATCCTATTTGAGTGCAATATTTGGCGACATCTGACGTCTGACGTTTAACTTCTTATGTCACGACAGAAGCTGGCAGCGTGAAATTTGCACGCGAGCAAAGCAAACTACGATAGCAGGACCATCACACTTCTGTATGGCGTGCCCTGACCGAGCCGCCATACACGTATGGTTCCTTCAAGGCTTTACACAATACGCAGATATTCATCACGGAATTATGCATGCACTAATCATACAGCGCTGGGTATTGCGGCTGAGGCTGTAAGCTGCTCAGAACGGTGCAAAATGTTCTATCACCAGTAGGAAGACGCACATTTATGGAGACAAAATATGAAAACGCGAGTGCATTCAGATTTACATCGATAGTAAAGAAAACACGAAAGCACAAAAGAAATATAATAATAATAATAATAATAATATTTGGGGTTTTACGTGCCAAAACCACTTTCTGATTATGAGGCACGCCGTAGTGGAGGACTCCGGAAATTTTGACCACCTGGGGTTCTTTAACGTGCACCTAAATCTAAGCACACGGGTGTTTTTCGCATTTTCGCCCCCATCGAAATGCGGCCGCCGTGGCCGGGATTCGATCCCGCGACCTCGTGCTCAGCAGCCCAACACCATAGCCACTGAGCAACCACGGCGGGTCACAAAAGAAAGGAAGAAAAAAAGGAAGGAAGGAAGCTGTTGGTAGGAATAAATCGCGGATCCTATCGAACAACCAAACAAGGACGAGAATCATCTGGTCCTTGCTTTGATCTAAACAAGAAAACGGGTCTAGGATGTCCTCTGGAAACATAGCACTAAGCTGCATATTAGCACCGTTGCCAAACATAACCGTTCACTGAGGACATTCTAAAATTATAAAGAACCTTTTAATATTTCAAGAGAGCATTCACGGTTTTGAAAGTAAGCTTTCCCGCAGTGCGTAATGCTTCTCGCCTGCTTTCGCCGTCGCGGAATGGTGCAGGGGCCAGCATTGTTGTGAAGCACCCCCATCGTCATTTCCGTACTTAATTTGTTTTGTTGCATTTAATCAATCAATTAAAGCCTCCTGGAGAAATTGAGAAGACGTCCTCTTCTCTGCAGCAATATTCTGTACAGCGAAGCATGCCTGTCGTCACCATTAGGCTTGCTTCAAGGAACAGACATTTGAAGCAAAGTGTTAAGGGGAATTGCATGGACAGCGATGTCTGCAGCACAGGTATCCACTAACTACAGGCAAATCCATGGCGAAATGAGGGTAGCGGGAAGAAGAAAGGACTCCAGCGTTTGCTTGTAACTAATTTCAAAGCAATCAACACTTTTTTATTTAAATGCAGGAAAAAATGAGACTCTGTGAACACGCATAATCGCTGCTAATTGTGGTTCCTGTTGTCCATGAATCCGTGGCGTAATGGTTTCAATATCGAGCTTTTTTGCGAGAGGTCTAACCTTCGGATCTGCCATCCGACAAATTTTACATAATTGTTTCAAACGCAGTACTTTGCTGAAAATAATTGTTGAAAGTTACAATGCTGTTTGAAGCCAGAAGAACGAAGTTTAAGCAAATCCATGTACGAGGGAGAATCAGAAAGTCTTTGTCCATATATTTTCTTTTTTTTTTGTCCAATTACGGCTGTGAATGCGAAGTCAACATATCCAGTCCCGCGGTGGACCTTTCTTGGACCGGCCCGGGCTTATCTACCGGTAGCTCCGCGGGACGGCACTGCTGTTAGTTGTTGAAGATGGCAGTTGTCCTTCACACGTCCACGGCGTACGAGCAACGAAGTGTGATTCGTTTTATAAGGAGCAAGGAGACCAACGCCCATCGAAATCCATAGGGAAATGGAGCCACCATACAGACCGGACCACGTGGTGCGGACCTCATCCTGTAAGAGTTGTCGGACGATCTCGCCACTGCCACCAGTTGTAGGGGTTGTAGGTCGTAGGGAGGAACTTGGGGGGTGGGGACAAGACTAGGCGAGCAGGATTTATTTACATATTTTTACATTTGAACAAGATACATTCGACAGTCCAGCGTGACTCCCAAATGGAGCACGCAAGACGAAGCATACAGCATGCGAGCACGAAGTTCCAAACGCACTGCTTCTCGAGCAGGAGCACACAGCTCACGAGCACGATCACAGAGCACACTGACGAGCACACCTAGCAGCCGAAAAACAGCTGCTTATAAACACTCCGTGCTCCCTAGATCCCTAGGTGAGGGAAACGTTCGACCAGTCAACATAGCCGAGCCGCCTTTGAGCGGGAGGATTTACACACACACGTACGCACTGGTTTCACTGCCCCCACCGAGGTGAGACGGGCTTCGCAGAACTTGGGGCTTACGTCTTGACCAAAGGAGGCGCCTCTTATTCCCCAAGCTGACCCTCGCAGCGTGGCCGCCGGTTCTCCATTGTCTTGCGTCCTGGAAGGCGCGTGGGACGTTGCCGCCAGATACATTCCCTCGGGAACTCCCCCGCTCACGGCAGATCAGATAGGCGGTGGCGTGTTCAGTCACAAAGCCTGGTTCGTCGAACTCATCTCGGCAATCCCGCGACGAGGAGTCGCGGACGCGGCGTATTGTCCTCCGCACACAGTAGACTTAGTGGCGCCGTTTGGCGGGAGAATGACGGTGGCTTCGCAGAAAATGCCGACCCTGCTGCTGCAGCTGGCTGAGAAACCTTGGATGTCGGCATCTCGGCAGGCCATTCCTAACAATCCCTTGTGATTTCCACGTTTTTGGTCCACTGAAGTTCTTGGCAGGACAGCGATTCACGTGCAACGATGAAGCCAAGGGAGCAGCCCGACGGTGGTTCCACAGGCAGCTGGACGAATTCTACCACAGGGGCATCTCAAATTTAGTGCTGCGATGGGACAAATGTTTGAACCGGTACGGGGACTATGTGGAAAAATAGTGTGAGGTACGTAGAATAGTACGCATATTTGTAATTACCTGTATGTACCTTATTTTGGCTAATAAAAGATAGGGGCAAAGAATGTCTGATTCGCCCCTCGTACCAATCATCATTCCCCTGCTGGCTGAATCGCTGCCGTAGACACTAGCGCCACAATTCCCTCTAGTCACTGCATGAAACTCTATGCCTCCACGTACTGCAGCGTCCCTCGCCACCAGATTGTGGTTCTGGAACGTAAATTTATATTAACCTAAAATGGTCGTCCACAGATCCACCCACGCATTTTTCATCAAAAACGAAGGGTCCATGCCATCGCTGCCAGTTTACAGAGTCACTGTGGCTAGAGAGGGATGTTTCATTCAAGACCGAAAAAGGAGGGTCCGTTTAATTTGGACCTTCGCCTACGAGAAAACCAACTTACCGGTTGAATACTTCGAAAAACAAAGTACACTTCATTTATTCCATTCAGTTTTGGGACTCACAGTAGATGTAAACTCTATAAAATGCTGAGCAATGTTGTGCAAATGTAGTTTCATCACCACAGTCTTCTGCTTGTGGAGTAGTGGCCACCAATTTACGCAGTCTCCTCAATCTCGTTCAACAACGTTTCTCGACTCATCCGCACCGCACTTCGGCTAAAATTTGCAAAGAATACCCGCATTATTCTGTGGCGCGCTTCTTCGCGCGATTCGGCCTAGTCAACATTTGTCAGGCGATGAGAAGGCCCAGCCCCTTCCACCGCACTAGCGTATACATGCATATGGCCCAGAGTTGCACAAGAATCCGCCATCTTGGGCTCCAATGTTACGCAGGGAAGCCACTTCCCGTACGCGTAGGAGCCGCGCTTGCCTAGACGGTATACCGTCAGGAAGGCAGTATCTTCCTTTCTTTCGTTTCTTTCTTTCTTTTTTGGAGCTACGAATAGCACTAGATGTTTCACCTGACGTTTACGTACCAGATTTTTACGTATAAGCGCCGACGTGTCTAATGACGAACAGTGAAAATGCATCACACGCTAAGCCTATGTGCCGGCGAACGGTGGGAGCGTCTGTGAACCTTTCGTCGTTCACGTCTGTGAACTACCAAGCTTTCAAATAATAGCTGCAACGAAAAGACAAATATCACTGTCGCACGGACAACCAAATTCCCTTCACTACTCCATATCTCTTTGGAGCCGGCCCAAGTCCGACCTGTCACGGCCCACATGCAGCAGCGACTGCGTACAGTCGGCGGCGCACCATGGCGCACGGCCGATTTTCCGCGTGGCACGGCGTTGAGGCATGGCCACATTAGCGGAAAAAAAGCGCGCCGCGAAAACACGCGAGCGGCAGCATTTTCTTGGCGCGGAGCGAATGGATATCTACTAGGGTGGTTGCTTGGGCTAGTTGGTAATTCATGATCAAAAACACGTAAAGCGCGAAGGACAAGGACAGCGATAGACGACATACACAGCGCTGTGTATGTCGTCTATCGCTGTCCTTATCCTTCGCGCTGTACGGTATTTTTGAATGGATATCGCAGCTATTTCTTTTGCGGCATGCCGCTCGCCGCCGATCAGGGAGACCAATGAGGAGCTGCCACGTAATCAGCGAGGGCAAACGCCACCAGGAAGCGTCAAGATAGCCACACTGTTAAGAACGGCCTGCTCAGGTGCAAGTTTTGCCAGCCAGTTGCGACAGCGGCGGCAACCTTTGCTTGGAACGCCACCGTTAGGCTCTAGCCTCGTCGCCATTGTGACTAAACGCGGTCGGCGGACCAACTATTGTTACTGAGCCTGCCACCACCCACCTGGTCGGCCGCGAGCGGGGGAGCTAGTGCCCGCGGGAACGTCTACTGATGCCTCTTCCCACGCGCCGTTCGGGACGCAAGACAATGGGCTACCGGCCGCGCTGCGGGGGTCAGCTCCGAGTTCTACGAAGTTCGTGTGACGTCGGTTCCGGACCGTGAATCTGTGAGTGTGTGTGTGTGTGTGTGTTTGTAAGCCGTCCCGCCGAGATACGGCTTGTTTACGATGCCTGGACGAACGTTTCCGTCACCTTGGAATCGAGGGGGGACTGAGTGTTTACAAACCGCTGTTGTGCGGATGCTCGGGGTACTTTCTCAAGCAGTCATGCTAGACTGATGTAGATACTGTAAATAAACCCATGTTCCTCGTTCTCGATGAGAAGCAGTCCTTCCCTTCAAAAACGTCCTCAGCGTAGATAAGTTGGACGATCATGGGCCAGCTACCTTCTAATTCATGCCCGACTCCAATCTTGACGAGTTACGAACGGTGGGATTGAGCCTCGAATCCTGACAACACGGATATTCATGCCACAGCGGACACCATCTCTCAGCGTTACTGATCACAGCGCCGTTGTCAGATGGGAAGAATACTTGGCACCCGAAGGTGCCGCGTCCCAGAGCTTACATATACTCATCAACCGAACATCATTCGGTACATTGACCCTAGCGCTCCCCCTCTACCAGGGTTGACTGGGAGGGGGGCTTTGGTTCGGGCCAACGGTCCTTCCCGGACAAGGGGGCTGCTCTGGTGCAGCACAAATGAGTTACTGCATTCAACACACAAACAGCCATGTCGGTCTTACAGGACACGAGCCTGACTGACCTTCGGACTGCCTTGACACAAAAGAGGTCAAGGCATACAACCATGGAGACCACCAAAGCCATCCGCGGAGCAGCACGACTACACGAGGGTTCGCCACTACCGGCTCTCGGCTCCACTGAGCCAAACAAAACCCCGTGGATTGAGTGGTACACACGGCCGACCTTGGGAGGATGCATCATAAACTAATGGAGAGATTTCCACTTGACTCATCAAAAATCACGGCAGGACGAGCCTACACAGCCGCAACAAAGGGAAGTTCATTGAACAAGCTCGCGTTTGTGCACATAATTACCATAGCAACATATAGTAAACACGAAACTTGCACACCAACAATTAACTTTTAGCAGCGAATATGACTATGGTTTCATACGAAAGACATATTTCAACAATCACAAGCATAACAACAGTAGGTAATCGAGCAACTGAGAGAATAATTCATAAGAGTGGGTAATGTCGATTTCGACGGTTCGAACCATTCATACACAGGCCATCCATGTGACGCACAGAATTTAATGAACTAACTGAATTTCTCAAGCAAAATACGTGGTAAAATCGTAAACTACGAAATACACACAACCTACAGAAATTATAGATCCCGGATTGTAATTCGAATATACGAGAAAACATAATTCTGTTACGCAAATCTCAAAGAAACCCCGTTTCCAGGATTTCCACAATTCATAGACCGACTGCGGGGTAAGCTATTTGCGCACGCCGGCGCGTGGGTGTCTCGGGGGTCATGGATTGGCGCGTCCGGTTCCTCACAATACTTCCAGCTGGCGCTCGCCTCCAGCGCATCGCGGCCCACGCACAAGGCCGGGTTCCTGCCACAAAGCCCGCCTTCGTGCATAGCGTTCGCTGCTAGCGTTTCCCGATAAACATTACGAATACATACGCTCCAGTTGCCGGGAAGCGTGAGAAGCATTCAGGGATCTTTGAATGCTATCGCGTTTCACTCTCAAAGGCAAATCTTAAAGGGACACTAAAGGTTACTATTAAGTCAACGTGGACTGTTGAAATACCATCACAGAAACCTCGAAACGCTTGTTTCGTGCCAAGGAGAGACTTACTTTAAGAGAAAACGCGTTCTGAAGCGTCCGCGTACCTCTAGCGCAGTTCAAATCGCCCGCCCTCCGATCGAGGAGTACTGACATCATGGTCTCATAGTGACGTTGCGCCATCGGTGAGTAGAACGGCGTCCGCAGACGGCGCTACGGCTTTTCTGCGCAAAACGCGAACGCGCGGCCAGAAACAGAGCCAAGACAGAGCCGACAGCAGAGCGAAAGCGGGAGTATGGTGGCTAGCGGAAGGAGAAACGAATTACGTCCCACGTTACGTCCCACGGCACACGGAGAGTCCGTTTTCGTTAAACTATAGGCTGCAGCGAGCTCGCAGCGTGGTCGGCGTGGTCTATGAGAAGCGACGAGCCTTTTCGCACTCGCAACAGGGCATAAAAATGTGCGAATCGACGCAAAACTCGGCCTAGAAACGTGCTTCGCCACAGCCAGGGCTCAATACGACCCAAGCTGGCACGACCCAGATGTCGTTTCCCGCACCGCCACCAGGCGCCGCTACTATACCTCACACTCCAGCGCAAGACGCCCATAAGCTGGTACTTCATTCTATGACGCTAACTTCGACGCTCGTCGCAATGGACCCTGACACCGACAGATTGGCTCGCGATGGTGGGCTCAACTTCAGCGATTTGAGCACCGACGAGCGCGACCTGCTTCTGAGGGCTCGCACTGCCGGCGTCGTTGCGTACTACGACGGCGGCCTCGACACCGGCTCTCCGGAGCGGGAAAGCAACGAGGGCTTCCCACGACATCACATGGACGTGGCATTCTCGCTGCTTGTTCCAAATGAAAGTTTCGCGAGCAGAACCCTCACAGCACGACGCGATAACGAAACTACTGAAACTCCAAAGCGTGCGCGGCGCAGAGTCGAGCGAAAACGAAACCTTTCGAACACCCATATTACTGAAGGGTAACGTCAAAATGTTATTTTTTCCTAGAATCGAATAGACGTAGACAAGTAGCATTTTTTCCGGCTTATAATCGAATGAAATGATATTTTTAATACGAGTAGTTGAGTATTAGTAACACAAATTATGAGGAGACCTTTCGTCATCGGGCTAGTACCGGAATGTCGCTGGGGTGTCTCAAATCGTGTCATGCATTTACCTCAATTTCTCGGTTACTAAAGCTCTGTTCGCGATTATATTGACGCCTTAGACGTTCTAGAACATTGCTCTACCACTTTAACTTGAGTTTCTGGTAACCTTTAGTGTCCCTTTAAGCGTCCTCCAAATATTTTCGCCAGCTTCTTTGCACGCGCGGTTTTCCGCTAGCGTGGCCGTACCTTAAGACAATTTACCGTTTTCAGCACGAGCATGACAGTTCAGCGCGCTACATTCCGTCACACTGCCGCAGCTGTCTGTGCATCGTACGACAGCGATTTCTCAGATGCTACGCGAGAAGACGCTTCGACCCGCTAGCGGCAGCGAGGCACAAGTTGCAAAAAGTTAAGTAACGCATGCGCCATGGGGATCAATGTTATGCGAATCATTTATATATATTATCTGCATAAATCAAGCATGCACATGGATCCACGATGTGTTCCTGCGTTAATGCGATAGCACTGCACGGTTTGCGCGCACCAAGATACGACGTCCTAACTTTGTTTAGGCACATGGTGACACGATGATATCACTTTGTACATGCTTACTGTGGTGACCAAAGTTGTGACTAAATTTTGCGATGTTTTCTTGCGAAAGCCTAAGGTTCCGTAGATGATTCAGTGCATGCGACAGCAATTACGGAACTGTTTACTAAAGTACTATACATATCTTCCAAATGTCAAATTTCGGTTAGCTGGCGAAAAGTGCTGCACCATTCATAATCTGTACCTAATTTAAATCAAACTGTTCAGCTGATTTCTTTTACTCCGACGAAGAAATACTACAACGCGTTCAGCGAACGTTTCGACAAGGGGGCAAAGTGAATCTTTCCCATTAATACTATTGTCGATGTTGACCGCGCCCATGACAGAGTCCTACTGAAATCTATACCGACGGCAAGTACTTACTTTTGCGACTGCAGACTGAGCGCGAAAATGCTCGACATCCCTCCGCACCCCCTCCCTCACCCCTTGTGCGCTTTCCCTTTTTCGGATATAGGGCAGATAAAGAACTGGAGATAACGAAAAATGACCTCGACCTTTCCAATCAGGAGAAATGCATCTACCGCACTTCACCTATCCTCCAGTCTTCTGTTATCTCTACCTTCACACATTGATCTCCTCGTCGTGGCTTTTGAATCCCAACATTTGCTTTCTAGACATGCACGCTTGTATATTTCGAACTGAAGGGTATTATGCTCTTCTCTGTCGCTTCACTCGTTTGCACGCACAGCCGCGGCAAATGTGTCGACACTGTCGCCATTGTTACCTGCACCATCTCATTCGCTAGTACCCCTCCCTATGCTAGAAAATTAAAGGGCTTCCATTGTATTTGTCAAAAATAAATAAATAAAGTACATACATAATTAAAAAATATCGTTTTGCTCCAACGCACATGATGGAATCTATGCGAAGCGAAGCTCAACTAAAGCGGTTAATTAAATGCTTCACAGTTAACGGCGATGCGTACAATTAGGCGATGACACGTGTATGCACAGAAAAGTACGACACGTATCAAGCAACGTATAAGGATTCTGTGCCTCTTGTGTCACAGTGGGACGTATAACCATTCGGGACGATTGACCATGAATAGGCACACACCCAGCGGTACATACCTAATTGCTAAGTCAAAGAAAGTAAACCGAAGAATTCGTGAAATATAATTAACCATTCCATTAACAGATCTGTATCCTTTTGTGATATCTGCGATTCGACGCTACACGTTCACGTTTAACGTAGCAATCGTACATAGCGGGACATGCCAGTTCTGGAGGATTGGCCAAGAACCCAGTGGCACATAGAGTAGCTAAATCAAAGAACCCGTTAAATGTGAGTCATCATTAAATTAACAGAGCGGTGTGCCTTAGAGAGGCCTTGTGAGGCGACATCATGTGTGCAGGTTTTATGTACGAAGTTAATTTCTTGTAACCCAGAACCGCTGGAAATACGTGGTCAGCATACAATGTTTATGAGAGGCACTTCATTGGAATACCTTCATATAATCTTTGTATGTGTATCCACAAATATATTCGGCAAGACAGCAGCCACGGTCAAAAAAGCCTGGCATGGTTCGAAAACACAGCTTCGCTTTTTAAAATCATAATCACCATCATTCAGTTCTTTTCATGCCTTCATTACACCTCTTGCACAGCTGCAATGCCGGTTTATCCTGCATAGACTACTTCGCCTTGATGATGTAGCAACAATAGAAAAAAAAAACGCATATGCATTTACGTAATTTATGTTTCCCTCATACTGCATTCTGACTATCAAAAAAAAAAAAAAAACCAGGAAAGCCGATACCTGCACCGACAGCACGCACACTTATATGCGTGAATTGCATTTAAACAATTTTTTTCTATTTTTTTAATCAGTGATATATTGTGTCGTAGCTTCTCTAGAAATGCTTTCGAATATGGTTTAAGTTCGGATGTTAAAATGTTCAACTACATCGTCTACAGTGGAGCGCAAGGGCGTAATATTTCATTTTTAAGCATGCCGTACATATACACGTAATAAACTCGCGGATCGTTACCTATTTGCTGGAAAAACCGCCGAGCTTCTCGAAGAACCTAAGCAGGGCTAATGCGATGAGACCTGTTATTACTGCAATTTCTGCCGTTATTGAGCCACTTTTCTCAGATGCACACAATAGTGTTGCGCTAACGAAGGATTAACAACTGGAGACTATTTACAAAGTATATTTACAAAGGATAATGCAGCGCTGGCCAGTTCAGCTGACAGCTCGAGAGCCAGGGAGCGTTCGTCGTCTACATCGGGGCGCCCGCGTGCATCGTCCACAAGAAACACGCAATATGCTTGTATCATTATCCCCGGCGGCAGATGCATGTACTGGGGCGTCTAAATATCGGTGATAACAGGAGGGTAATATGGTTTGAGGCGTGCGACATGCACAACGTCAGTGGAATTCGGGGCAGATGAGGCACTGGTACTGACTGGGGCGATTTCGTAGGTAACTGGAATCAGGGCACGCCGCACCCGATATGGGCCTGTGTACCGAGACAGGAGTTTTTCTGACAGGCCAGCGTGACAAGTAGAGGACCACAGAAGTACCAGAGATCCAGGCAAAAAGTGGACGTCTCTGTGTTGGCGATCGTATGAACGCCGTTGCTTCTCTCGCGAGATCAGGAGGCGAGCGCGGGCAATTTCGCCTGTTGGGGCTGCCCTGGTGATGGCGTCAAGTGCATACTCGCTAGTCTCTGCTGCGGCGGATGGAAGGGACGCGTCCAGTGGCAATGTGCGTTCTCGGCCGAACAACAGAAAGAACGGGAAACAACCAGCAGTATCGCGACGCGAAGAATTATACGCAAAAGTGACATAGGGTAGGGCGAGGTCCCAATCAGTATGGTGGGACGAGACATACATTGCAGGCATATCTCTTAGGGTACGATTCAGACGCTCCGTGAGACCATTAGCCTGTGGATGGTAAGACGTAGTCAGCTTGTGCTTGGTTGAGCAGGACTGCAGGATGTCGACGATGACTTTAGAAAGAAATGTCCGACCACGGTCAGTGAGCAGTTGGTTTGGAGCGCCATGCTGCAGAATCACTTCGCGTAAAAGAAAATCGGCAATATATGTGGCGTAGCTCGTTGGAAGGGCTCTGGTGATGGCGTAGCGCGTGGCGTAATCTGTGGCCACAGCGACCCACTTGTTGCCAGACGTGGACAGAGGGAAAGGGCCAAGTAAGTCCAGGCCAACGCGAAAGAACGGCTCCGAAGGAATGTCGAGCGGTTGAAGGCACCCGGCAGGCAGCGTCGATGGTGTTTTTCGGCGCTGGCATTTCTCACACGCCGCAACGCATTTCCGGGACGGAGCGGGCAAGGCCTGGCCAAAAGAAGCGTCGGCGAATCCGGTCGTAGGTGAGGGAGACGCCAAGGTGACCTGCCGTTGGTAAATCGTGAAGTTCTTGGAGAACAGCTGACCGGAAGTGCTTAAGAATGACGAGGAGTAGGGCAGGACCGTCGGGGCGTACATTGTGCCGGTATAATACACCATCCCTGAGAACAAACAGGTGAAGGGACGAATCAGAAGACGAAGATTCCAAGCCATCAATGATGGCGCGCAAGGTGGCATCACGGCGTTGCTCGTCGGCAACGTGTAGCAGCTGAGAAACGGAGAAAAAGCTAGCGTCGGCAACGGGGTCAGGGTCGGCGGGTGGTTCGTCCACTGGATAGCGCGATAAACAGTCTGCGTCTTGACGTAATCGGCCCGATTGGAATATTCTTGCAGCGGCAGAGCCCAGCGACCAAGCCGGCCGGTAGGATCCTTGAGTGAGGAAAGCCAGCAGAGCGCGTGGTTGTGCGCGATGGCATGAGAAGTGCGTGCCATACAAGTACGGGCGGAATTTGGAAACCGCCCACACGAGAGCCAGGCATTCACAATCTATAATCGAATAGTTGCGCTCCGCTGCTGTGAGAAGGCGGCCAGCGTAGGCGATAACACGATCTTGACCATGTTGGCGCTGGGCTAAGACGGCTCCGATACCGCGACCACTGTCATCGGTACGGACCTCTGTAGGAGAGGATGGGTCAAAGTGGGGCCAGTATAGGTGGCGTGGTGAGAATGTTGGTGAGCTGGGTAAACGCGGCAGTTTGAGCGGGGCCCCACGTAAACGGCACGTCCCTCTTCAGAAGATCAATAAGCAGCCGGGCAATTGCTGCGAAGTCTTGAACGAAGCGTATGAAGTAGGAGCAGAGTCCTACAAAACTTCGGACGTCTTTGACAGACTGAGGTACAGGAAAAGACGTGACAGCACGAATTTTCTCCGGGTCTGGTTGAATACCGGAATCGTCGACGAGGTGGCCCAGCACTGTAATCTGAAGTGACACTTCGATTAATTTAGTTGCAGCCCAGCCTCGCGGAAGACTTGAAGAACAGCTGATAAGCGCTCAAAGTGTGTCTCAAATGTAGGTGAAAATACGAGAACGTCGTCTAGGTAGCAGAGGCATGTTGAGCATTTGAACCCTTGAAGCAAAGAGTCCATCATATGCTCGAACGTTGCTGGAGCGTTTCATAGACCGAATGGCATAACTTTGACCATTAGACCATCAGAGGTGACGAACGAGGTCTTCTCTTGGTCCTTTTCATCCACAGAAATTTGCCAATAACCAGACCGAAGGTTTACTGATGAAAAGTATTTGGCACCGTGGAGACAGTCGAGGGCGTCGTCAATGCGAGGCAAGGGGTAGACGTCTTTCTTGGTAATGCGGTTTAGATGACGACAATCTACGCAGAAACGCCATGTGCCATCTTTCCTTTAACAAGTACCACGGGCGACGCCCAAGGGCTCGACGGAGGTTCAACAATACATTTGGCAAGCATCTTGTTCCCTTCATCTTGAGTAACCTTGCGCTCTGAAAGAGAAACTCGATATGGCCGGCGATGAATAGGACTGACATCACCAGTATTTATGTGATGCTGACCAATTGAAGTCTGGCCCAATTGGCGATTGTTGAGGTCGAAGATGTCGTGGTAGGTAACCGAAAGGCGACACAGAGTTACTGCTTGTTCAGGCAAGAGGTCCGCCGCAATCAAGGGAAGAAATGTTGCGTCAGGGCAAGTAGCATCCTGTGGACATGGTGAAGTCGTGGTAGGTTGTAACCTCCATGAATCTGAGCAAACGTCTACTGAAAACGTCGTGACGTGGTCATCTCCTATAGCCCGCAGCGTTGACACCGATATGCCTTGGGGTAGAACTTCCTTTGTCAGGCCAAAATTGACGTCGGGGAGGCATGTCCGGTTATCGGCAACGGTGACAACGGAGTGGGGCATAGTGATATTGCGCAACAAAAGGACATCAGGAACAGGTGCGGCGACGTAATCACCATCGGGCACAGGAAAAGATGATATCAAATCGACAAAAGGCAAGGCTTTAGGCGGCAGGCGTACGAAGGCGGTCGTATCAAAGTTGTTCGCCAGTTCGGCACGAATATGCGCCAGCAGAGGAAGCCCGAGGCAAAGGGTACCGGCCAAACAGTCGATCAAAGCTGAATGCGCCGTAAGAAAGTCGAGTCCGAGGATTAGTTCATGGGGACAATTGGTCAGCACTGTAAAACGAACAGGAACGTGGCGGTCGGCGATACTGATACGGGAAGTACACATTCGTGATTTCAACAGTGCTACCATCGGCCACGCGCACGGCTCGAGTAGTATAGGAGGCGTGAGAACCTTCTTCAGTCGACGATGGAGGTTACAACTGATTATGGATACCTGGGCTCCAGTATCTATTAACGCCGTCAAAGGGACACCGTCGACGTCAACATCAAGTAAGTTCTGGTTCGTTGCGTGCGTCAGTGGAGGCTTTCGACACGACGAAGATAATGCAGCACTACCCCCAGGAGCTGCATGGTCTAGTTTTCCGTCCGGGAGGGTCCATAATTCGGCGGCGACGAATAGCGGCGTGGCTGGCGCGACGGGGACCGACGGCGCTGAGGTGACGGCGAGCGAGCAGGACGACTGTCATCGACGGATACGCCTGAGGTAGGAGGCATACGGAGAGGCGAGTAACTGCGCAGGTCGGCATATGGGCGAGGAGACGGGAAAAGGAGCTCGAATACGGCGACGTCCAGGAGGTGCGACAGTGGCGAGCGACGTGGCCAATGCGGAGGCAACGGAAGCAAATGGGCTTGTCGTCCGGAGTTCTCCACTTGGTAGGGTTGCGGTATCTGGGAGGGGAATACAGACCGCTGTGAGGCGGAGCTGTCGGCACCGGTCGGGCGTCAGGTCGGGAGACGGAGCAGGCAGCAGGAACACCGAGGTTGGCAAATTCTTGCCGCACCACTGCCTGAATGAGAGAGATCGCTGGGCCGGTTGGTCAAAGGTGGGGTCAAGTGGGCGTGGATGGAGCGGCGCAGGACTTGTAGCCTCGAGCTCGTGGCGAACAATACGTGTGACGTGCTCATTTAGGGGTGGTGAAGCGGTCAGGTCGACGGAAGACGACGTCGCAGCCGTGTTAGGGAGCCGGGCGAACAGTGGAATGACGCGGCGGTTTTCGGCGAGCTCAAAGCGGTGGCATTCCTTGACAATGACGTCGATGGTGGATACATTGTTGAATACCAACAAGTTGAGCGCGTCGTCCACGACCCCTTTGGGTCAAGTGGGCATGGAAGGAGCGGCGCAGGGCTTGTAGCCTCGAGCTCGCGGCGAACAATACGTGTGACGTGCTCATTTAGGGTTGGTGAAGCGGTCAGGTCGACGTAAGACGACGTCGCAGCCGTGTTAGGGAGCCGGGAGAACTGTGCAATGAGGCGGCGGTTTTTGACGAGCTCAAAACGGTGGCGTTCCTTGACAATGACGTCGATGGTGGATACATTTTTGAATACCAACAAGTTGAACGCATCGTCCGCGATCCCTTTGAGTACATGGCCGACTTTGTCAACCTCAGCCATTTGGTTGTCGACTTTCCGGCAATGAGCGAGCACGTCTTGTATGTACGAGACATACGATTCAGAAGAATACTGAACTAGGGTAGCAAGCTCTTTTCTAGCAGCCAGCTGCCGACCCGTGGGATTGCCAAAGAGGTCGCTGAGCTTCTCCTTGAAATCATCCCAGCTAGAGATCTCGTCCTCGTGTGTCCGGAACCAGACACGAGGAGTTCCGCCCAAGTAGAATAGGACATTCGCTAGCATAATGGTGGGGTCGCAGCGGTTGTTTTGGCTAACACGCTCACACACGTTCAGCCAGTCCTCAACGTTGACATTATCTTGGCCGGAGAATATGCCAAGGTCGGGGGGTTGGTAACAGTAACATACGTTGTTGGTGGGGTCGCAAGAGTAGAAGCAGACGAGTTGTCGTCACCGGGAGCCATGGCGGAAAGCAGCACGGTGCGGCCGCTGCGGAGCTCCGTGGCGAGGACGGGGAACGGCACCCTCCACCAAAATGTTACGCGAATGAAGGATTAACAACTGGAGACTATTTACGAAGTATATTTACAAAGGATAATGCAGCGTTGACCAGTTCAGCTGACAGCTCGAAAGCCAGGGAGCGTTCGTCGTCTTCTTCAGGGAGCCCGCGTGCATCGTCCACAAGAAACACGCAATATGCATGTATCAATAGGAAGCAGTGGTTGCATACAAATAAATGATTTTATTCTTGTTTACATTTGGAATGGCAAAGAAAAAACACTGGATCATACACTAGATGAAGACACAGACCAAAATAAGACACATACCACAACAACAATGTTTTAGCCATGACAAGCAACTCGTCAAGTAATACTGGCACTTGCGAGCTGGCCCATGCAGGCATCATGCATCATGCACATACAGTGAAGTAAACAGCCTTCACAGAACAATCCCAAATGCGCATTACGCTGCTCGAGCCGCGCCAAATAAAACGTTCTTGTGATTATACGGGTGAGTCACAGATAACAGTCACAGATAAATTCTGTTCTTCAAAACCGACTGTGTTGCGAGTGACCTTTGAAAGATTACGCGCTGAAAGTAATGCACATGCTCTTCTGGAAAAAACGGGCGCTGCGCGGTGAACGGGTGCCACGGCTCATACTCTATGTTATACATGCAAAATACACTCACCTATGCAGCATAACAAACGTCTTGCTAACAATGTTCTTAAAGCAAGAAACAGCAAAATTATTTCTGCAGACAAAAGGAAACACCTTACTGCAAAAGCGGTGTGACGCGCTGAAAAGTACGTTGGGGTGGGCGTAAACCAGGCGGAACATGACCGGATCAGCATCAACGTCTCTATGGAAACGGCACGCATGTACGCAACCCGGTGGAGGTACGATAAACTGTCTACCTTTGAGGTGAACTGTAAGCGGACATCGCTACGCCGCCTGGCGGGTGATCAGACCCTTACTTGCTCGGCTGCGAAACGGCTCGAGTGTCCGCTCTTTACGTAGGTACGTTTCCCTATGGAAAGCATACTAAAATATGAAGGAAAACTACGTGACTGCGCTCATGCGATATCCTATTGCAGCACTCTGAACCACGGTGCTCTCAACCGTGCTTCGGGCGAAATAACCGTGCGCGCGGATTTTGGCGAATCGAATGGCCGCGGCTCCAGACATCGTCTCCACAGTGATACATCTTTGACGGTGGCACAGGGAAAGGAAGCGCCGTTGTCCCCGATAGGCGATAGGCTCGAAGCACGGTTGAGAGTGCTGCAATACGAGAGCGCATGAGCGCGGTCACGCGGTTTTATTTCATATTTCGCAGGCTTTCTTTAAACGCCGAAGAAAAATCACCACGCAGCATGCATGTACGTTGCCACAAAAAAAAAAAAAAAAAATATTGGATCGGTCGTGTCTGAACCCCCTCTATGCAACATTACGAAACGCACTTGGCGCTAAAGTGAATATTAGAAATATTGAATAATTGTTATCAGTCAACTAATTAAGCGGAATATATAAAAACAATATATTTCGAGGAGCGCCACGTGACGGCAAACTATATGCCGTTGGTTTTACCCAACTGCGGTTAACCAATTTTACAGCGAAGCTGTTTAAGGCCGGGATACATGGAGCGTTTTTGTCGACGAATTTCGCACAGCAGAAAACGCTGCGGCGGCCTGACGCCCAACTTCCGCTGGCTACATGGGGGCGAAAAAGCGGCGGTTGCCACCTCAGCGTGGCCAGACAAGGCAAAACTGCTTCAGACAACATGAAATGCACAAATAAAGTTTATAGATTCTTTGCTCTTTCTTTACAACAACAAAATACAAAAGAGAAACCGTAAAAATTTGTCTAAAGCTCCTTCAGTTGATTTTAATAATGTATCAGTATCAGTATAGTATCAGTATATCAGCGGAGAGATTGCGTTGGAAACAAGCGGTATGGCCGCGCTGTGCGTAATCGGAAAAGATTGACGTACAGATATGTCTCCGTCTTTATAATATTTAGAATCGACCGTTCCACTATCCCACAATATGGGACGCTTCTGCACCGCGCAGATAAGCTTATTGTTAAATTCCATGCGACCTGCCTTTGAAGTCATGGCCGTGTCGCTAACACAAAGTGCCAAGCCCGCGAACAGAAAAGCGCGCGCGCGAAAAGTATGTGCCGGCGAGGAAGACGGAAGTGACGGAGTTGTCGGCCAGTGAGCCATGATTGGCTGCCCTTGCTGGCCGCTTCCCGCAGCCTCCGACGACGCACGTCAAATATCTGGCTGGTCCTGATTGGCGGGCTTTTTCTCTACGCCGGGCGTCGAATGCGCGCCGTCTGGCGAAAATCGCAAACTTGCCGCCGTAAAAACGCTCCACGTATCCTGGCCTTTATGCGGACCCTGCTGTGCCGTCGTTGTCGGACTTCGCTAAAAAGGTGCCACGTGACCTATAGCGGGAGAAAACAAAGAAGAGCTCAACAGAGGGAAAGGGGTCCGATTGACCCCTTTCCCCCTGTGAAAATGCTATCTTATACGCGAATCTTATATGGTTTTCACACGGTACATTTTCGGCGACCGAGCCAGACCTGCATCGAATTTATCAACGATTGATTCCACCCTGCCGCAAAAGAAACAAATGCCATGCTGGCGGTTTGCGGCCAACGAACAGTGCCCAGCGATGCAAACGCGATACTAGGGTCTAGTATATTGGGCACAAGGCCCACCACTGGAGATGCGGGCGCTGCAATCGTTTTGACGATTGGTCGGATTGGTTTGACGATTGACGTGTTAAAACACAGACAAAAAACCTCACGAGCAAAAAAAAAAAAAAAAAGGCTCTTGTAAAGCATGCTCACTACGCGAAGCACGCAAAAGCGAAAATGAGGTGAAAGAATGGTGAGACAAAACTTTTACATATAGACTGCTTGCGAAGTTTGACTTGCATGGTGTAACGCTCGGTGTAACTAACACAGCTTCGCTGTTCGACCGTCTTCACGGACTGGAAGGGGGCGGTAATTTTTTTTTTAATCCTTGGTTCAAGTCACGTGAAACACCCTGTATACTTACGTATGTGCACATGTATGCTATATGTTTGTATTTGCAGTGTATGCAAGGTAGATGCTATACTACTCAACCGCCCAAGTTGGAGAGACCAGTCTTATGCTCTTGACTGAATTGTTCCTAAGAATTTTTAGAATTACAGCACGCAAACAAAAGTCACCATATAATATTTCAACAACTGCGCATGTCTTTTACCTTAAATATTCTCAGACTATTAAAACAGCGCGAAATATTATTAGTGTTCATAACCTGAAAGTGATGTAATTTCCCTGGCGCGTATTTCATCCGCATATATCACGCCATTACAGTCCCACCCGCGTGCTTATATAGAACACCGTCCGCAGAGTTTGAGCGCAACGCTAAACCTCGGCACCTTCGTGCGAAACTGCCATTTGGTTTTCTTGTGGAAAACGAAGGCGGTGGGGAGGGGGGGGGAGATTAACTGGCTATAACACTGACCATTACGGTTGGCCAGATATCACGTGCTCAAGGGAAGACGACTTCGAGAATGAAGATGCATTGACAGCCTTTCAAGTACGGGTACACCAAACATGTCTTCATCCCAGATGATTGTTGTCACGTGAGTAAAACGTGTCTAGTGCTACCGAAAACAGAGCGCAGAACGCCTTAAATATGTGCGTAACGTCCGCTCCGAACTTCCAGGCTGACTGCCACGGTAAACGAATAAGCTTAAGCAAGCACATCAAGTAGTTATAGCTAGCCGTTAAAAAAACAGAAAAGAGAAACTCGTAAAAAACGGCAATTTCACGATTATTTGGGCAATCATGTACAATGCTCACTTGAGCAAAATAACATACGTGATCAGTAAGAACAAAGTACAGCGCCGTACAGTTGCGTTATGGGAACTGAGAGTTCATGGCGCGATTTCTGTTCCACTCACGTGCTTTCCACGCTATAGGACGTTGAGTGGAGTAGCATACAAGCTAACTGTACGCGGTATAGATTGAAACTACTACACCAGAAGGTTTTGACGAGGTCGCAAGAATAGAAAACTACGAATATGGATTTTTCGGCCGCTGAAGGCGGCACGTGCGTGGTGTCACCGAACGAACCACTTTAGTAGGGCGCCAAATAATCGAATAAGGAATAATAATAAAGCAGGAGTGATGTAATAGATATGGATTGCGTTCGCTATATTTCATATTCCTTTCTCACCATCTACCGGTCATGTTGGACCGATCCTGGCGATAGCGTATACGCGGTGCCGTCACTCGTACCACTGACGAGGCGCAACAACAACAAAAAGAATTGGAATTGAATCGTTACATCGCCCCGGCCCCCCGGAGACGTGTCTTGATCGCAGCTCTTTACACGATGACCAATTTGCAGCGGCACATGGCTCTAAGTTACGCTAAACGCTACGTGTAGTAAGCCATCTTTACAGTCATATATGCTCCAAAATATTTTGCATTCTGTAGGTTTCAAGTGCGATGCAGTTCAACCCAGGTTTGTTGTTTCTTGCAGTGAGTTTCTATGTCAGGACGAAAGTACGAATGCAAGTGCCAATAACCTAGCAAGTAGCCATATAGTCGGTGATAAGAATTATACGTACAAGCTCCTCTCATTAAACCACATCGCGTGCACCAAGCTGTTTCCTGTGCCTCCGCGTACTGAAATATGGTTCCCGGGAGACGCCAATATTCAAAGGCGTCCACCTCCTCCTCGGCGTCACGGAAATGAGCGAACGTGATTGCCTATCAGCGCATCTATACGAATTCTTCTTTAACTGGAAGGCGGTGTATTTTCCACTGCAAACGATTGTCACTAACTATGGAATACTGACTGTGGCGACTGCGCTCGTTGAGCGGAAGCTGCGTTCTTTTTTTCTTTCTCTCCTTTTTTTCTGTTCTTCGATCGTCCACCTGGGGCCGTATTCTGTAGCGGTTCGCTTTGGAACCGGTTCGGTCTGGCTGTTACGTCTGGATTACGTCACTCGGAGAAAGAGTGGAACGGTTCGGCGTGAGGGGAACCAATCAACGAGCGGCGGTCTGCTGGAAGATCACGTCATCATTTTTGTTTGTACTTGGGGGACAGTATAGCAATTGAAGGATGGTGCTGGTTTGATAAAAAAACATTGGTTTGTATAGAACACTTGCAAATATAATTTTCAGTAATAAATGTGAGCTTGCTGCGCAGACGGCTACTGGGAGTTGTAATTTTATTTGTGTTGTTTTCTTATTTAGCCGCTAGGTGGTGTGCCATACGTTATGCAAACAACTTGCCTCGCTTTGTTTACGTTTTGGACTTGTTCGCGCGCCGAAACCGAAACGATGTCGTCGCACAAGGACATGCGGCTGGGTCCTCGTGTTTCAACGAGGCAGCGCAAAATACTCGTTTGATTTGTCGAGGAGCACCCCTACCTAGCAAAGGCGTCGTGTGTGTTGGGCCAGCAGCTGACGGCGGAGGAGGAGGAGGAGAAACATTTATTAAAAAGAAAGGACAAGCAGGTGTCTTTCTGCTTGTGCGGGAGGCGCCCTTAGTCCAGGGCTCCTGCGGCTCTTGCTGTCTCCCGGGCCCGCCGCACCAGTTGCTGCTGGTTACGAGGGTCCGAACTAGTCAGCACGGCCTCCCACTGCTCGGGTGTGGGGTTGGGTATTTGCGGGGCCGCCTTCACGTTGGGGCACGCCCATGTGGTGTGATATAGGGAGGCGTAATCATTACAAAGGGGACATTTGTATGAATATAGTGTAGGGTGTATTGCGTGTAGTCTGCTTAGATGGGGGTATGTGTTGGTTTGTAGTTGTCGCCATGTTACGGCGTCTTGGCCTTGGCGACGGCTGTAATGATCCGGCTGACCGAAGGCTGCGACACTGCAATCGCTTCTTCATTCCCGACGCACTGTTGAAAGATCCCGGTGGCAAAAAACCGCAGCGCGCACAGCACTTCCATCGTAGTGTCGATACCACGAAATCTTTGAGGTCCGAGATGTTCCTCCAGCTCATCGCAAAGACGTCGCACTATGTCTTTGGAGAGCCTAAAATGCCTTCGAAACTCTTCTTCGGCCATGCCGAACGCGTCACGTCGTTGCCTCTCGTCGCGTCGTTGTCTTTCGGCGCTCGCAAGCAGCACAACTAACAACCAAAGGAGCCGCCATTGCCGTCTCTGTCTCGTCTCGTCTAGGTCCCGGCTCGTCAGCTGGCGCGAGACTAGCCGGCAGCCACGGTTGCCCTAGCAACCCTCGACATCATGCTCGCCACCTCGCGCGACCCTCGAGCGAACCACTTCTCCGCGGTTCCTCTCGTAGCAGGGAACCGGTTCCTTTCCAGATGACTGACAACCTGTGTGACGTCAACAAAATTTGTCGTCCCGCCCACCAGGGATGAAGACAACGAAGCGCTGACTAATGGCAACAGCCAGACCGAACCGGTTCCAAAGCGAACCGCTACAGAATACAGCCCCTGTTATCGTCATGTAATGTAGTAACCCCTATGAAAATGACCATTGCCTTTATGTTTCCTTTATGTTTCCTTTTTGTGCCCTATGTGACCTTTATGATTCCTTGTCCTTTGTGTGACCTCCGGGATGTCAACTTTGTGTGTACCACGTGTTTACTCATCCTAACGTATACCTCGAGGAAGTGACCTTTATTAGACCTCTAGGATGTGTCCTTTATGTTTACGGCAGGATGTTAACTAGATGTGCACTGTGTGTTGCCTGAGTGTACACTTGAGTGCACATGTAGGTGACATAGAGTGCACATGACAACTGTTTGTGCATATAATACAGGCAGATCTATCTGTACTGCGTGACAGCCATTGATACACTCAGCAGAGTCATTGTAAGTACTAATTCTTGACTTATCCTTTCATTTGCCCCAAAGAAACAGCCGTTATTAAAATTCTTGTAGGATGTGTCGTTTGTGTTTACGGCGGGATGTTACCTAGGTGTGCACTTCAGGGCACACATAGGTAACATAGTGCATTAATCTATGTGGTGCACACTATGTTACCTACATGTGCACTTGAGTGCACACGTAGGTAACAGTGTGCGCAGTGAGCATCTTTTGCAAATTGTACAGTCAGATCTACCTGTACTGTGTGTTAGTCACTGGTGGATTCAGGGAAGAGGCACTGCTTGCCCCCTCACACTAGAGGCATGCTGCCCGGCACTAATTGTGGCTATATTGTGCGGAAAATCGAACATGCCATGAAATAGGATGGTGTATTGTGCCTTATGCCATGCATTCTCGTTATATATAAAGTATTTAATAGTTTTTCAACCTGCTATTCTCCAGTAGCAAGTCAGATGCAAAAATCTGAAGTATTTAACCTAATATGCAATATTTGCATGAAAGTTTTGTGACAGCTAGGCTATGAAATAAAGTTGATTGAATGTTTAAGACGGTTCTCGTAGCAAGCGTACGTCCTTCATGTTCATCGCAGGAGATCGCCTGGATGCTCCGCTTCGCCTGCAGTTTGTGAAATAATCTACTTATTTTAGATATCTGGCTTCTGCAAAAGTGCAGACATCAGGACTTTTGTAACTGGGGATGATATCAAGTTTATGGTGTGCTTGCTGGTACAAGAGAATTATTTATTTTGCTGCTAGCACAGTGCAGTGTGACTTTTACCACACAGCTAGGCACTAGCACATCTGGCAGTGAGCGCACTGTGGCTTATGCAGTTTGTAAGATTCTTTTCCTTGTACCCTTCATGACATCACCTTTTTCAGTACAAGAAAGTGAGCATTATGGATTCTAGTTGTAATTAATATTATCACAGAAATATGAGCACTATGTTACCTGTGTTACCAGCAGGATGTTACCTTTGTGTGCACTCTATATTGCCTGGCTGTGTACTCTCTCGAGTGCACATCCAGGAAACAGAGTGCACCCAGTAAATATCTTTTAACACATGCTACAGATAGCTCATCTATCTGAAAGATGTATTAGCTACTGGCGTATCAAAATAAAAAAAATGAGGGGGGGGGGCGCCCGCCCGATCTATATTGGCCGCATTGATGGCGACGCGCCATCAACAGTACATACGCACATCAAAGCCTCATGCAGCGAATTATCTATCACGACAAATAACAATTGCGCGGCGGCTGGAGACGCGGTGGCACGACGCGCATTGTTGGATGGCTTGCGCTATGCATGAACCGGGGCCAATCCGCCGCTTTGCTGCGAGCGTACATGAATATACAACCTACCATTTAAGTAGCTGCTGGAGATATCCACTAACGCTTCTCCAGCAGCTACTTAAATGGTAGGTTGTATATTCATGTACGCTCGCAGCAAAGCGGCGGATTGGCCGCTTTGCTCATTCTAATGTATTTATATGTGGCGACTTCAACGCACACAACATCATCTGGGGCAGTGATCATTGTGATGCACGGGGTAATGTTATTGAGTGCGCCATAGATAAATGCAACTTGACTGTTTTAAATGATGGGTCGCCAACATTCCTTCGTGGATATAATTACTCAAGCTGCATAGATGTTACCCTGTGTTCACATGATCTAGTGAATGGTGTGGGATGGACAACAGATATGGAAACGCGCGGAAGTGATCATTTTCCCATCCTTGTTAACCACCCTAGCATGCACTATGATATCAGGCGTTACAGCAGACTAACCAACTGGCAAGCTTTTCGGTACCGCCTAACGGATCAAGTTAACCAACATGCAACAGTGGAGAAATTTACAGAATTTTTGCAGGATAATATGAACATATGCACAAAGAAGGTCCCAATACCAAAAGATTATGCTGCAGTTGACGGAGAATATGAGCACCTAAGAGCCATCCGACGCCGATCCGAACGAGCTTACCGACGGAGCGGAAGTTTGGAAGCATACAGAAACGCTCAGAAAATACACAATGTAATGCGCAGACGAATGGAAAGCTTAGGCAAACGGCGCTGGCGCGATTTCTGCGGCACGCTGTCTCCTCACACGTCTGTCCCACGAATTTTTCTTGTAATTCGTTCTTTAAGCGGACCTGTAACACAAAGCTTCCCATTTCGTGCTCTCGCTGTAGCCCGGGACACGTGTGAAATAATAGTTGCAGATGAATTTTGTGAGCTTATTTCGAGATCTGCTTTTTCATCCCAATGTGCAGAATTTGATATTTCAGTAGAGTTGGCTAAGCGAAAAATTACTGCTTGCTACTGGGCCCAACATCCTCAATTAGATCACACTTTCACATTAAGCGAGCTCCAATGTGCAATTGCATCATGTCGCCAAAAGTCCGCTGCTGGGCCGGATGGCATTACGTACAATATGCTAAGAAACCTCGGACCGACAGGTACAAATGCGCTCTTAGACATCTATAATAACTTATGGATAGAGGAAACTGTACCTGACTCTTGGAAAGTCGCTCGGATCATACCAATTTTAAAACCTGGTAAGACGCCCTTGTGCCTTGAATCCTTCCGCGCCATTAGTTTGACAAGTTGTTTATGCAAAGTAATGGAGAAAATGATTGACGCGCGACTTCAATGGTGGTGTAATGAGACGAATGTGTTGTCCAACTACTTAGTAGGTTTTAGAAAACATAGATGCACAATGGATGCAATATTAGATATAGTAACCTGTGTGGAGCACGAGCGTGCATGTGGAAACATGACTATAGCAGTATTCCTAGACATCAAGAGGGCATTTGACACTGTTAGTCACGTTCATGTTTTGCTAAGCATGTTGGAACTTGGTCTGTCTGGCAGGTCCTTGCGATGGATTTCTGCATTTCTATCAGGTCGCAAAATATTTGTTCAGACGGGTGAAGGAAACAGTGCTGAACATCTCGTCAAACAGGGAGTACCACAGGGAAGCGTACTCAGCCCCTTCCTTTTTAACTGCGTCATGGCTGATTTAACACGAAGACTGCCATCACAGTTAAAGTTTTCTCTGTATGCAGATGATGTGTGTATTTGGACATCTGGATCTAATGCTCAACTACTCCAGATGGCATTGCAAGACGGCATAAATATCATCAACCAATTTTTGAGGGAAAGAGGAATGGTACTATCACACGCAAAGACTGCTGTATTGCCCTTCACTCGGAGGCAGTTAAAAAATTTCACTCTTAATCTGGAAGGACACCCTCTAATGATTGTCACACAGCATCGATTTCTTGGCGTAATACTTGATAGGCAGCTATCCTGGGCACCCCACTTAAAAAAACTCGAAAACGAGGTCAATGCCACAGTGACTGTACTTCGCAGACTTGCAGGCACATCATGGGGCGGATCAGTATCGTCCATGCTGACTGTTTACAATGCATTAATACGACAAAAAATTGCATATTCCGCGCCCATCTTACACGGACTTTCCCACACGTCAGAAGAGAGACTTCAAAGACTTTTAGCTAGAGGACTACGCCTATGTCTAGGAGTTCCACGAGCGACTTCGAGTTCTCTTGTAATAGCTGAGGCTCGCCAATCACCATTTCCAGTTATGCGAACTACAGAAACATGCCGGCATTATTTCCGTCTTCAAACCCAGCATAAAAACCACCCATTGGCTCTAGACATAATGAAACGAGATAGAAGTTATGTTCATATAGAAATTCAAAGAAATCTTCACATATTGCCAGGAAATGAATTTTGGAACTCAGACATCGAATATCCTCCATGGCTGCTTACAGTTCCAAAAATCGAATTGTCAGTAGAAGGAATATTCAGCAAAAGAGACATGTTCATTCAAGCTGCTCAACAACTCGCACTATACCAGATATATATGCGGTATTCAGGATACACACACGTCTATACAGACGGCTCCAGTACAGCAACCTCTTCCACTTCATCATTCATTATACCGCACCTCAACAAACAAGAATCATTTAAGTTATCTCGTGCGACTTCGTCCACAAAGGCTGAACTGTTCGCAATCCTATGTGCGGTAAAATTTATATTGTCAGTAACAGAAGCGCAAAAATGGGTAATTTTCAGCGATTCACAGGCGGCTCTAACATCACTCTGCAGCACGGGGAAAGCATTCAGCGACAGTATAATTTATGAAACACTTAAAAACCTCACAAAGGCAAGCGAAGCGAAACATGCAATAGCACTCCAGTGGATACCAGGGCATTGCAACATTCCTGGCAACACAGCAGCCGATGAAGCAGCACGACAAGCGCACCTGAAAGATGATACGGCTCCGCTCCCAATATCAAAAAAATGAATTACGCTGCATTATAAGGACAACGTCTGTCAACATGTCTAGAAACACTTGGTTTGACCAGAATTCTAAGAGCTCTGACTTATATCATATTGATCCATTTATTGAATTCAAATTTTCATTGTCATTAGATAGAACTATGGAAACGCTTATTCATCGATTACGGCTAGGCACTGCCTACACAAAGCATTTCTTACACAGAATTGGCCGAGCGGAAACCCCCGAATGTGATTGTGGATTTGTAGATGAAGATATATATCACCTCCTTCTAGATTGCCCACATCACGACACACCAAGATGCCGACTTAAATCAGCGCTAAGTAAATTAGACCGCAGACCTTTCAGTTTAAGGAAACTTTTGGGCCCTTGGCCAACAACGGCCTTGCAGAAGAGCGCTTTAAAAGCACTAAAGACTTTTTTTAAAGACAGTGGCATCGTTGGACGTTATTAGTGCTTTCATTGTTCTGTTCATTTGAATGTCACTCTATATATCCATCTGTTTGGGAATTATGTTATGTTGACTGCTTTGTTGTGACTGTATGTGCTAATATTTTAACACGATGTATATACCACCCGCTCACTACACAACGTGTTATTAGGAGACAGTATCGTTTGTACTTTTGAGACTTTCGGCTACATAAGTGTGAAGACATTTGCCATGTATATTGTATGTACCCGCTGACTCGCTGACTAGAAAATGTGCTATTAGGCGACAGTATCGTTTGTACTATTGAGACTTTCGACTACATAGGTGTGGAGACATAGTGTGCTAAGTGTTATTAGGCGACAGTATCGTTTGTACTTTTGAGACTTTCGACTACGTAGATGTGGAGCCATAGGTGTGCTTGTGTGAAAAGACTATTCGATATGTAACCGTGCACCCTGAATGATGTATGACAGAACCACCCAAGAGATAAGGAGTAGCCGGCGCCTTAAATTGCGCGCCAACATCTCCTTATATCATATGAATAAAAAAAAAAAAAAAAAAGTAGCTGCTGGAGGTGTTATATTGGTTTCATGACAGCCTCATTACACGTAAATATCTAATAAGTACGTTACGATTGTCTCTATATTACGCTCGTAAGATTTCTTTGCAGTCGTCAGCGGGAAATGCCAGCGCTGCCACCTCCAAAGCTGAACTGTAGCTGCCGCTCACTTTCAGAACGCCTAGTACAAAAGAATCTAGTGAAATTGAATATCTGTAGGATTTCTGATACTCTAAACTGAAAAAAAAAAAAACTTGACCATTGGGAGACGCTGCCACGGCTCCACCTGAAAACCGTGGTCTTCGGAGCACTTTGTAACATGTTGCTTTTTCTACGCTATTTCTTTTTCGAGCCGTCGGCCTTGTCATGATACGTTTTCTCTACTACTCACGCAAACTATACACAAAAGTTCGCTCACTAACCAATGCGGAACCTGCGGTCGATGCTAAAAGTGCCTTTCTTTTCAAAAAACCTGCGTGCGCTTGCTGTAGAAAGATAGCAAAGTGGGCGAGTTCGTTACGATTCATCGTACTTTTAGCAACAGCGCAATAGCAACGCGGAAACAAGGAACAAGCACTCCGAAGAAGCAGCGCCGTGTTGCTGTGTTTCTTCCTTTTGTCCTTGTCGCTTTCGCGCTGACCACAAGTACGAGTCATTGCTTTGTTTTAATTAGCAGGGGTAGAAGTAGGGCAGCGCGGATCCCGTAAATGCTTGCTTGGGCGTACAACTGAATAATTTATAATTGTCAGTTGGCTGAGTATGAAAGCTGTATGCGGAGTATGGCAGTATTTGTTTGATTACGCGAGCGTGCAAGCAGTACGCCTGTTTCACTTTCGGTGAAGTTCCGCTGCCGCTGTAAGCCAGCCATTGCCACGTTTTTTCGCCTTTATTCCTTACGCTACGAGGAAATGTGGTTCCAACTTTTTAAGATAAGCCCTCACATTCTCAAAAACGCGCCACTGGGCGCCATAAGAAGCGTGTATGTGTGTGGTGATTCGGAATTTCTGACCCGCCGTGGTTGCTCAGTGGCTATGGTGTTGGGCTGCTGAGCACGAGGTCGCGGGATCGAATCCCGGCCACGGCGGCCGCATATCGATGGGGGCGAAATGCGAAAACACCCGTGTGCTTAGATTTAGGTGCACGTTAAAGAACCCCAGGTGGTCAAAATTTCCGGAGTCCTCCACTACGGCGTACCTCATAATCAGAAAGTGGTTTTGGCACGTAAAACCCCAAATATTATTATCGGAATTTCTGATCGATGGGTCTCGCAGCTATCGCGGCTTCCCGTACACCGTCCGCCATCACAAGCAGACGGAGCTGCACATGCTGCGCGCTGATTGTCTCGTGTTCGCCGGCAAAAGCTCCCACATAGTTGGTCTGATATTTCTTGTGCGCCCGCGGAGAGCGGGCGCACAAGAAAATGGCGGCCGCGCTAGCAGACAACGTGGTTGTCCTCACCCTAAACGGATAGCGGGTGCGCGCGCATCTAGGCAACCTAGTGACGGTTATGCCCGGTAAAATTACTGGACGTTATATTGAGCTGGGCCACGTTGCGTTTGTGTGAGCGGTGAGAGTGCTCGTTGCAGTTTCACGGTAATTGAATCATATTTTGGAAGTGCCTAAACAAACTGTGATCCGTATCGTGTCCATTAACCATCTGGAAACCTCTGGACTCGTGTAACGCCATTAGTTCGCCTTATGTTTCCTGTGATACGCCGGTGTCTTACGTGTACTACAGCGCCCGTCCGAGCTGCCTTTGTTCTCGCCTGTCCGCGTTCGCTCGTGAAATACCTGGTACTGCGGCTTCGAATTATGGTGCGTGGAAGAATTTGTTGAAAGTTGGGCTTTTGTGCGGTGGTGTTCATCGGCAATTCGACAGTGTTCGCGCTGGAAAGAACGTCGTCGCGTGGTGCCTGCGGGACGAAGGAGCGCTTGCTGTTCACATCTTGAAGGTAAGCAGGTCTGACGCTTGCGCGCATTCTCGCAGCTTATGGTTCATGTAGTAAACTTTGTGCAACGACAACAGAGCACTTTCGGAGCGTATGTTGCCCATGTTGTTCTGCCCATTTAGCAAACCGTTTCACGATGGGAGTTTCCGTGAAAATTATTATTTCTTACCGCTTGCTTTCTGCAGTGACGTGCTACCACCGCTGATTGTTGAAACTTAATAGGCAAATATTTACGTAAACGCTGAAAGTTCCTGTTTTCTAGGTAGTTTCCCGGCAAGAAATCCTTCCGTGGATATTATTTCTGCAAATTACATGTGTAATGCATGTAAGTGTGTCGTGGGCATCGCGAGTTCGAACGCGACTGCGGTGTTTTGACAGTGGAGCACCTATTTGCATGTGTGAAGATTATTTTATTGATACAGTTCAGTTTGAAGCCCAGCTTCGCGAGAACCTGTCTGCATTGTTTCTGTTCTTCGTCGTGCTCGCGTATTTCTCTTCTATATTGCACGGCAAATATAGACCGATATTACAACAGCGAAATTTATTTTTAATTGATGCATGCCAATAAGGCGCTCGTTTTCATTAATATTTTCATCTGAAGAACAGGATGTCAGCTCCTGCGATTGTTGTCATAATATGTGGGTTGTAGAACTGCGTAAATAAGGGCTGCGATTTTGTTGCGATGCTTTCCGCTCGATGTTTGCCTCTATTGTAACGCACCGTCCACGGCTGGCTGTACTAGTCAATAACGATGGCGGAATGTCAGTCCGACAACTGAGGAAGAGGAGTAGCATCGGAAAAGGCATCGCTACAAAATCGCGGCCTAGGTTTTAGACCGTTCATAATCGATTCTTTTGATTCACTACATATTTAGGTTTTGGTGATAATTTCCCAGGTAGTCTGGTGTTAGCTGCTGGTTTTATTCCCGCCTGAATTTTACAATATAACAATGTAAGCACATGAGATATAACTACGAGGCATCTGTAAAACAAGCACAGCTTTATGTGTGAGTCTCTTTCTTTCAATTCCACATGACACTGTAAATCACATGTTTGAAGCTTCACATCACAATAAATTAAACCTTTCTTACTGTTGAAGGTTATGCGGATTCTGGAGTCAAGCCTGCGACCTGTAGGAACCTGCTGCACTGCTACATATTGGATCCCACAACGATGCACTTGACCTGCGTGCTTTTACAAGGTGCGTAAGAATCTGTCGCTGCACTTAGTTGTAGGATATGCTTTTGCAATATGCAATCATTTTTTGTGTGTGCCATTTCCAGGATTTCTAGTAGCAGATCACTTGCACAATATCTTGTATTTATCTGGGGAGCCCTCAGTTGAAGCACTGTAACTAAATTTGGTTCTTCTGATACAAATATAAACAAAGCTGGAGTGACTATGCAATATATTCTCTATACAGACTATATTATTCGAGCCAGGTTGCTTTTTTAGAAACATCATTGAGGAGCATGAGGGTGCCTATGAGCCACCCGAGAGAAACAGAAGGCTGTGGTTACCTGAATTATTATGTAGTCACTTCTCGCACTAGTACCTGCACACCTAGATTCTTCCCTTTTCTCGGTCACAATTATGTATTGCATACCATAATTCATCTCCTAAAAATACCCCCATCATGACAAAAAAGTTTGCTGCTCATTAGGTAGCTGCCAAATTCCTAATCACAGTATGAGTGCTCAATTTTTCAAGCAAACAAGCCATTAACCTTTTAATGTGGCAAGTTCAATGTGTGTCCCAAGAGCTTGTCGGCTTCAGGGTGGAAGCCGGTCTCTTTTATATGTAACAGAAATTTCACTCGTTCATAATGTGGTATAGAATGCCGCTGAATCATAAAAGTCAGCGCAGTAAAGTAGTTGCAAGCCCACCATGGTAGCACAGCTGAAAGCGGAGCATTCTCTGTTGCATTGCATTTTTTTCTCCATTTCGCTGCACTTGTTCATTTGATAAGACAAAGCTGGTCCTATGCCGTCATCTATCTCAAATGTGGAGAACCTTTTTTACCTTCTCTTCTTTATTGCTTATCTGCCTAATACACAAGCTTCCAGGGACATGCAAACAATGCGGAGTACTGCCTAGAACTTATGCATGCATCTGTCGTTTGTGGTACCATACGCTCACCACCTTAGATTTTCATTATGTTACATGGAGGCTTGCTTCACGCTCGAGCCACACTGCACTTGGTGCAATTTTGAAACAGCCACTTTTTGACATAGTGTAATTATTTGTTGCACTCTTACTGAATTGATATTTTCTACTGTGAATAATGCGCTCGCGGTGATTGTACGAAAAGGTTTTAACCACCTAAAGACACGGTTTAGGCAGAAAGTCTCCTAAGTAATGCTGTCACACAAAAGTTGTATAACAATGCGCTATGTCGCAAGATCCATACATAACTAAATTTCTGGCTTTCAAGCCCTAGCTTTTCAACATAATTGTGTGTGCAGCAAACATCTTGCTTTTTAACCACTATTCTTGTAGTGACAGACTTTTGTCTGTTTAAAATAAGCGCTCCAATCAGTCTTGCTATCTCTGGTTAATTCCAATGGATTCTTGACTGTTGCTGTAATGGTGGCGGCTTCAAGGCCAACTAGATCTCCCAGCCTCAGCTGAAAGCATGGACACGGTGGTTGTTTCTTTTGATGATTGTTGTACGTGTGACTTGGCAGTTTGGGTTTCAACTTGTACTGGTTTTGATTGTGGTGGGTTAGAGATGAAATGAGAGCTCCTGGCATGTTCTGCACTGCACAATGCGATCCTTTGGCTGGCATCCTGTATCTTAGTTTGTCTTGGACTGCTGTCTGATTTGTTGAGCTGTTGGCCGGATTCTTATGGATACAAAGCTGTATACTGGGCTAGGCAATCATGCCATTGTGCTTATTAGCACCACAAGATATACACAATAATATTGTCAGGCATGCTGAGGCATGTGGGCTGGCGGTATGTAGCACACTAGGGAAAGCACACCAATGATGGCATGGCATGGTAACGCTTTTCGCTTGCACCACTGTGGTGTTATCAGATTAAGGTAGCAACAATGACATCTAGGCTTCCAGTTCCTGCACTTGCAATGCAGATACTAGAGTATGCTATTCGCTGGTAGTGGAAGTTTGCAAAGCATTGATTACATACTAAGCTAGCCCGCCTCCCTTGCGTGCCAGCATCTCACCCGCCTGTTAAACACCACCGCTGAATCTAATAGCAGCATGCAGTTACAGGATGTCAACGCAACTGAAAACTCTTAAATGATACAGCATTGATGGAAGGTATTGCTTAATACAAATGTCGATCGCCTCCCACATTTTGCTCTATGACGAGCACGTGATGAAGTGTAATGCAGTTCGTCTTAGATTAAACAGCATGCAGTTGCAGGATATCAACGCAACTGAAAACTCTTAAAGGATACAGCATTGATGGAATGTATTGCTTAATGCAAATGTCGATCGCCT
Source organism: Dermacentor variabilis (assembly GCF_050947875.1). Classification (NCBI taxonomy): domain Eukaryota; kingdom Metazoa; phylum Arthropoda; class Arachnida; order Ixodida; family Ixodidae; genus Dermacentor; species Dermacentor variabilis. The sequence continues at coordinate 278,682,768 of NC_134568.1, forward strand.
CCCACATTTTGCTCTATGACGAGCACGTGATGAAGTATAATGCAGTTCGTCTTAGATTAAACACCAGTTAACTCATCATTTTTCTGTTTAGAAAGCATAAGATTGCAATAATGTATTCACATGAAGTTTATTGATAGTGTGTCCAATTTTGATAAAGCCTAAACAACTCGCCACGCGAATAACACCTTTTCATGCTTGTGAAGCAGATGCTGCTACCATTCAGTTTGCTGTAGGTACACATACACAGCATGTTTGCCCGCCACCTTCTGTGGCATGCTGAAGTCAGTAAAGTGTTGTGCTAAACGTTCAGTAGAATGCACACCTGCAGCCTGTAACTGACAATAAAAATGGGTAAGAACTACAAAAACTGAAAATGTGAAAAATGCACAGGATATTGTAATGCCTTTCAATTTGGCATTAGAATGTGTGCTCAACTAACGTTTAACCACAACACCTTATGGCATAGACAGTAGTGTTGCTCGATGGGAGGCCTGTGATATTAGCAAGCTTTCCTGGTAAATATTAGCAAGTTATTGCTCACGGCATAGGGAGGGCCTCAACTTTGGGAACCTCGATGCTTGAGGTAGCACACAAAGGTTTATTGGCCAGTTGCCCACTCCTAAAGTTCATGTAATACTTAGCAGCTGCTGCAATAATGTTTAAAATAATTTGTGAGCAGTTTTATACCTGAGTGGAATGGCAGATAACAGCGCTCAAACAACAATTAGTTAAAAGCTTGTTCGTTGCCCTGATCTTTATATGTGCTATTTCTGACTGCTGCAAGTTTCTTAGCTGTGTGCATACAGGCCAAGCTGTTCTTGCTTATATGAATATTTTTGAATAAGTGAAAAATATTTCCTTTTGTTTTGTTTTTCAGGTGCCCTGTGAGCTCTCATTCAAGCACCGCATTGCAGAGGTCTGCTGTGAGCAGACGTGGCAAATTGAAGTAACATACAGATAGTCCAATAAACTGCTCGTAATTTCAGACAAACCTTTACAAAGTACAGTGAAAACTTTCTTTTAAAAGTACAAACACCAATACAGCCTGATCTTTCCATCCAAACATTACATTATATATTAGTAAGCAAGACATAACTAGAACAGCAGCAGCACTGCAGTGAGGAACGTACAATCATATTCCAAGTGTTACACTGAAATATTCTATGAAGTCTAATTAGTTTGTAATTTTAGAACAAGTTAGCATAAATTTCTGTGCCATAGCAGTGTTCTAACCTGTATGCTGCATCTTGTAGGGAACAGTGACCTTGCAATCTTCATCTATGCATGTCTACATAAAATACAGGATTTACCCACTGGGGCCACATAAAGGATGAATAAAGGTGGAACACACGAAGGAAACATAAAAGCAGTGGCCAAATTTCAACATGGAGGAAACATAAAGGACGGTAACATAAAGGATACACAAAGGAAAGACACATGAAGGAAACATAAAAGCAGTGGCCAAATTTCAACATGGAGGAAACATAAAGTACGGTAACATAAGGGATACATAAAGGGAGGACACATGAAGGAAACATAAAAGCAGTGGCCAAATTTCAACATGGAGGAAACATAAAGGACGTTTCCTCATGTGACCTCAAGGAAACATACAGTAAACATAAAGGACATAACCATTTTCATAAGGGAAAGCCTCCAGCACATTGCTGTGTGTGTGTTTGCGCCGTTTATTGTAGGCCACTGACTCGAGACAGTTTGCGCGGGGCTTGCATTGTCAGATCGACTGTCATCAGTCACTGGTTCACCTCACTTTACGATTGAATTCCACGGTTCCCTTGTGTCAAAGACTACGCGCCACTCCAAGCGAGCTTCAGCAGTCTTCAAACTGCAAATAGATGGCGTGTCTTACCGCTTAGCGTGGCCTATTGGTCCAGCAATCCGTCGCCCTCGCTGCAGGCAGTGCGACTAGCGGTGGCTTGTCAATAAGGAAGCATCTCGCCCAAACGCAAATTGTCTCGACCCGAAGACGCCCGGTAACATGGTCCAAACAGACTCTGCACCTTGAAGAAGGTGCAAATCAGGCGAGCGCGAAGTACGGAAGACAGAACAGCACGGGAGCTGATAACCTGGGGACGATGACGAAGAGACACCGTACAAGGACCCACTGCACCAAAGCACCGCACTATACCGGCTTCTGTAGAAAAAATAGGTTGTACTGAAGACTCTGGGCACGGTGCTGCGTGAAAGAAGACGACGACAAGAAGCGCTTGCTTGCCCGCTTCGCCATGCACCGACCGACTTGTTTCGGTCTAGCGCTGCAGGGCTACAAGTGCTGCGAAGAAACCCTTCCCCCCCCCCCCCTATATTTGGTGGAGGTGCTTGGTTTCTCTTCCACATGCTGGAACTCCGCAGTCGGACGCTACCACCAGCTACTGAAATGGATGATCTAGGACCGTCCCAGGCTGCTGCTCCCGTATACCCACGGCCATGTCTGCCCTGCAGGTGTCATCCGGCAGCGCGACCCTGCTATATTTAGCGGTACAGACGACCACGACGTGGAAGACCGGCTCGCCGAATCTGATCACGTAAGTGCCTGTAATAAGTGCGACGACCGTGCCAAGCTAACTAATCTGATCTTTGACTTGACGGACGTGGCAAACCTATGGTTCCGCAATCATGAATCCGATCTTACCACCTGGTCGGCTTTCACGACAACTTTGGCACAGGTCTTCGGACGTTCCGCCGTTCGCCGGCTTCGTGCTGAGCAGCGCTTGCGTGGTCGAACTCAACGCATGGACGAGAACTCCACAAGTTAAATCGTGAAATAATTTTGGGAGTTTTACGTGCCGGAACCGTGATTTGATTATGAGGCACACCGCATTACCTCCGGATTAAACTTGACCAGGTGAGTTTCCTTATTGTGCACCTAAATACAAGTACAGGAGCGTTTTTTGCATTTCGCCCCCATTGAAATGCGTCCGCCGCGGCCCGGAATCGAACCCAAGATTACGCACGTCTTCTTATACATTGCGCTCATTTAGCCTGCATTACGATGCCTTCGCGAAGCCTCAAACGTCTCGCCAAGCACCAAGTTTCTTGAGACTTCTTCGCATTGTTCACGCACACTCCATCCAGGTATTAAGTGGGCTGAGGGCTCGACTATATAAATTCGGTGAAGCATATTTCAGTGGCTCGGTCACTGAAACTAATTCGCACCTCCTTCCAACACCTCCTTCCAGGACATTTGAAAGGAGTCATATATCTTTTTTTCTTTCAGTGATGACTCCTTACAAAGAAAAAAATAAAGAGCATAAACCATTCGGGAAGGCTTACTTGGTACGTCAACCACCACACGGCCTAACATTTACATCGGAAACATTTAAACCACATGCACGTTACGGTTTTCTGCGATAATCGTGCGAACGTCAAGTGCCTCTACGAAAAGGGCACCGTCGAAGGCACTTCTATAATAGACAAGCAGGCAGTTTGGTAGACAACCGCCCTCGTGGATGTTGGCCGCAGTGAATGTGAACCAGGGAGGAGTGCTCTCGACGTGGAGCCGTGCTCGTGCCGCATATCGCCGCGAACATGCAAGCCCCCTCCCGGAGCTCTCAAAATGCGTCACAACAGACTGCGCTTCGGTGTCCGAACTCTGTGGTCACAGCGGGAAGTAACAGCTGCAGCTTGTGGCCAGTCGCCACTTATTGACCGCCGTACAGGGACTGTCGACAGTGAATGTGGTCCCTCCCCCAACAACTGGGATCTCTTTTTTTCCCCTATTATACGCCTTCTGCATATGCACACGGAAGGTCCTTGTCATACCGTACGTGAAACCAAGGTTCATTCCTAGACCACAACAGCACCCACGGCCCTGGTACGCCACCCTTGCGAAGCGCCAGAAAAGAAATTCGAAAAGACCGAGAAAGAGACGCAAGCAAGAAAACGTACGAACACCGGCTGGTTAACATGGCGACAGCGACACTCTGGGTATGCCCAGCCGAGTTCACGCAATTGTACACCGCGCAACCATTTCAAAGCGGCGGGCCAGGGAAAGGAGGGATCCGGGATACGGGGTGGGGAACGGAGTGGGATAAAAGAAATAAAGCGGGAAAAAGAAAACACAGCCTGGCGAGAAAATATAACGAGCGCAGAGGAGGGGAGGGCCCGAGGCGACGCGCCGGCCCGCCTTTATTTCCCCCCGCTCCCGCACCCCCTGGCGGACCATCCGCGCAGCTCGGGAACGACTGGCTGCGCGCGATATCAAAGGCGGCGAGCACAAAGTGAGAATACGGGAACGCCACGGGGCAAGCGAGGACACGGGACGAGAAAGCGGCGAGACATAAATAACGAAAACAGGGCCGCCTCCCGAGCCCCCGTCTCGGGCTTCCGCTGGATGGCGCCCCACAAAAGAATTCCCGCAACCGCCTCGGCCCCTTCGGCGGCTGTGCCGCGTAGAGCGGAAAAGGGCAAACACATAAATAAGTACTGATGAAAAAAAAAAGAAACACGCCTCCCCACCAAAAAGAAATGTAAAAGAGGAGACGACGGAAGGGGAGACGAAAAAAAAAAAAGAAAGTGGGGAAAAGAGCGGGAGATGAATCAGGTTTAAAGGAAAGACAAGAAAAGTGCCAGCCGGGAGGGTGAAGAAAAAAAAAAAAAAGGCCGCTCGTTTTCGAGACGAGCGGCGAGTCGAAAGCCGTGCCGCAAGCCTCCGCTGATTGCGAGCATGAAGCAATGCGGCGGGGACAATTTTTCGGCCGACGCGACAATTTCGCCGCTGGACATGTGAGGGCCCTACTTGAGGCGCGAGCACTATGGGGCCCGGTAGAAATTGGGCAGGCGTCAGGAGACGCGTCCAAGCCAGATACCGCTGCTGCGGGGCCAATAGACACAGAATGCAGGGGAAGGGCGGTGTCCATTCGGGTTTGAGCGACGTTCTTATGTTAACGTTCGCTGCTTACAAGCGTCAATTGTTTTCTTTGTAAAACGCTGCTCAGGCTTTCGGAATATGTGTAACAGTAGTGAGTTTCTTTCAGAAATTGATGAACGGATGTTAACCGCACACTGGCCCAGTTTACACACGATTTAGATAAGAAGGTAGCATTCCTGAGTGCATATCTTGCGTCTTGTTCCGGCGCGGGCCTGGCCTGCTACTTCTCATTCTCAGCAATTTTATCCAGTGAGTGAAGTCTTCTGTAATAAGGAACAATATGATTTCTAAAGAACAGCTTTCCCACGGCGGCCGCATTTCGATGGGGGCGAAATGCGAAAACACCCGTGTACTTAGATTTAGGGTGCACGTTAAAGAACCCCAGGTGGTCGAAATTTCCGGAGTCCTCCACTACGGCGTGCCTCATAATCAGAAAGTGGTTTTGGCACGTAAAAGCCCATAATAATAAAAACAGCTTTCTTTGTCTACTTCCCTCACTTTCAGGGAGGGTGCTAGCTGGCGCAGTCTTGCCGCGCAGACAGGACTTGGGTCACTAGGAACGTGCAACTAGGCAGGCCTTGCGTTATTTGGTGTGTAGCCGAACAGACAAGCAGAACAAGGCGCAAGAAGTGAAGTGGGTCCCAGGACAATGAAGTTGTCAGCAGAAGCAGCCGAGTGTGGAGAAAGAAGTGAACAGAACATTATCATGTATTATGTATCGCATTTAGTTGTACAGGGTTTAATTATTCGCATCACTAAAGCTTCGCTTGAAATAGACTCGGCAACATGTGCGTGGGATCTGCATAATTATTTACAGACATTTTTAAGACGTTCTCGAAGCAATATTATGGCTTCAACGTCATGTGAAACGAAAGAATGCCATGTAATACCGATGGAAGCCGAAGGGGGAGTGATTTGTCGCCAATGTCAAACTGGCCGAGCATCCTTGTACGCATGGGCCTAGATAGTAATAGGTGTCAAAAGACATCCGCGAAGCACGTTTACAACGTGCATCATCTCGACTGTCTCTGTCACGAAATGTCAGGAATCATCGGCCACAGCAAGAGAGAGAAATGATGCATAGAAAAGTAGGGAGGTCATCCAGCAGTGCTGATTGGATACCTTGCGTGGGGGGAAGGGAAGAGAAAGAGAGGGGGAGCACGAATAAAATAAACCGCGGACACATTCATGCGGTAGCAGGCGGCGTTCTTGTAAGTCTACATCATACATACCATAAGCCTCAGAAACTTGAGCAAGGGCAAATATAGCCTTCTGCGCGGAGTTCTTCGGGAGCACTAACCTAGAACATAGTTCATTTATTTATTTATTTATTTATTTATTTATTTAGATAGCGGACGACTGCGCAGTCTCGTTAACGTGCGTCGTCCCCGGATCTGCAGCTACGCATACCGCCTGTGTTACGACGCGAACAGACCATGTTGCGCCGCTTATGGTTCGCGGCGTCGCATTGACCGACTATGTCGGCCTCAATGGAATGGCTGACAGCCCCACGTGCACATGCGGCGCATGCAGCTGCGACGAGACACGCGCACACTTTATCTGTGTCTGCCCGTTCTATAGAGGCGAGAGGCAAATGGTGTTCGCAGCAAGGAAGCCGTTATTATTATCCGTGTCACAAGATTCGAAGAGGCACTGCGCAAAGGTTATGTCTCAGTGCCACATTTACGAAGCCCCGCATTCAGCGCATATCCGTTAGTTTCATAAGGCTTCATGAAGTAAGTCGCCTGTAGGAATGCGGGATACCGCTCTGCCACTTGTTGGAGTCCTTCTGTCACACTTCAGCACAAGCAAATAATCGATTCTTCTAGCACCACTTTTTACCTTAAAGAGAAAAAGTCAGGAGAAAAATCATGCTTTGCGAAAAAGCCCTCACGTGCTTGTGACAAAGAGAAGCGTCAAAATTTGACTCGAAAAAAGCAAACTATATTTTTACCGCAGCAGCGGTCTTTCTGGAGGTCTCCCGCATACTTCCATTCAAGGAAATTACGTCACCACCTAATATGGCTCCACACAGGACAGCACGCATATATTGAGTCCGCGTATACCGTGTAGACTCGTGTAAGGGCCGCACCCGGGTAGGGCTGCACCCCCAACTTGTCAGCCCAAAATTTTGAGCAAAAAAAAAGTTCCAACGGAGAAGCAATCGCGTTCGGTGGCTCAATACCGCGCGCGCACTTCGGCGAATTTTCGCACCCTGCGTATTTCCGCGTGCCACTACTAGATGGCGATATATGCGCATTGACCTGTTGTGCAATGGTACATCCGGGGATCAGGGGTGTTCACAAGTCAAGGCTGCGCCGGCACCATTTTCACCAAAAGGTACAGTCCCGTGTAAGGGCCGCATCTCATCAAAATTGTGAAAAGAAGTGCGGGCCTTACACGAGTCTACACGGCATACGTATCTCCATATGTACCATCCCTACAGAAGCGCCGGTCACCGGCTCTGTTCTCTACGTAACTATGCAACGCAACAAGAAACGCTACCCAAATATCCTCACCGCAATTGGATTGGATTGGAGCCAACTTTATTTATGCCTGCAGTTGGGCGCTCGCGCGCCCCGACGAGGGCCTACGTCATCTACGAAGTCGCCGTTACTCGGCGCAGGTCTCCGCTCGCCGTTGCCGGCTCGCTGGGTCCCTGCCTTTCGAGCGCCTCGAAGATCTGCTGGACGGCCCAGAGCTGTTCGTCACGGTCGTAGCTCTTCGCGGCTGCCTCGAGCCGCGGTGGGAGCGTTCTTGATTTTGCTTCTTCTGGATTTTTTAACGCAGTCCCACAAGTTGTGCATGTAGTCTGCGGTCTCCCTTCGGCAGACTCTGCACTTATCGGTAGGATATTCCTTTAATGAACAGCGCGTGTTGATTTCTTTAGCGCTTTCTCCCATTTTAAAGCGAATAGTTTTCACTGGCTCTTTCGCTCATTTTCCTACTAGGACTATCTCCACTAAAGACACTTGCTCTCGCACAACCGAGTTGAGGGGTGCCTTCGCCGGCGAACGCCAACGCGCGAGAGCTTTGTGGCGTCTGAAGCTGTTTCTCGTAGCTGGGTTTTAATATTTGTGTTTCAGGCAACAGAGGAAAGAGAACAAGGGCTGCTCCATGTTTTCGTTTCGCATGAAAAAGCCCGCACGCGCGTCTAGGCGCGCGAAGATGCTTGGGTCGATGGTGGAGCACGCTGTCGTTTCTCTGGCGCCATGAGCTGACGGCGTGTTGGTGGAAGTCCGCTGCGCGTTTTATGTCTAGATGCGCCGAAATGCACTCTTGTTCCATAGGCAATACACATTATATTCAATGCCCTATATGCTTGCAAACGTATTTCTTATTACTTTCCCTTTTTCCAATATGGCACTCAGCGGCCGCAGCTTGTGCGGTAAGCTAGTTTGGTTGAGAAATCATGTAGTCCTTTTTTTTTTTGCTTCTTTAAGATACGATACACGATTGTGCACATAACAAGTTAATTTGGGGAAACCAACGACGCAGTTACAATGCTTTGTTTACAGTGTACTCTTTAACATAATCGTAATAAAATCAGTTTCGTGCTCATGGGCCCGTATTCAAAGAATAATCTTGCGCTAAATCTGTTCGTAGGAGCAGGTGCATCCAATCGTGAAGAAAGACATATCATTAGAAAAGGTAGCCGGCTAATGACAAACAGCACTAACCTTCGAATAGCTTTGTGAATACGGTCCCCGATCCATGCGGTAGAGCAAAAAAAGAAAAACAATATCCCCACCTTGATCTCAGATATTTAGCGAGAGTCGTGCCTTGTTTGAAGTGTGTAAATTTCGTTAAAACGGCCGCCGAAAATGGCACCAAAACTGTTACTGGTTGCCATAAAAGGCACACGACAGAGCGTACCACCACCACCCTTAGAATGTGTGCTTCATATCTAAATAAAAAGTTACTGGCTCTCCCGTAATCGAGAATACATGTAAGCATGAACTGGCAACCGGCAAAGCAGATTGGTTGCAGATGATACTAGCCCCAATCTTAAAGTGGGTGTAGCGGATGTTCGAAACTGCACACCACGCTGCCCAGGTAGAAGAAAAGCGTCTGAGGGAGGCGCATCGTGGCGCCATCTCTTGAGGCGACACAAAACCCGCGCCGCGGAACTCGCAGACCGCTGGCGTTCAAAAAAGCACAGGCAACCGTGTCTCAGCGCCAAAAGATGACAATGAAGTGTATGGTGCACTGTATGTGCCTTTTGAACGTCGCTACTGGAAAGGACAAATGAAGCTTCAGCGTACTAGAAGTTACAGCTTGAGGATATTGTGAACAAACATTAGGAAGAACTCGGAGCCATTATGTTTTGTAATTTGTTTGGGCAGTAACTAGCGTATGTAATGCGGTCCTGTACAAAGGGTTTCAATGGGGGCCAGAGACGGCATTTTCTTAAGTATGGACTGGTCGCCCGGATGTTCTCGTTTGAGTGCCCGGCTAACGGATCTGGCTTTTGGCTCAAGGTCACATGAAGGTCACCGACAACGGGAGTTAAAAGCATTTCAGGCTTAAAATATTATACACATACTGTACGTAACTTTATACAAACCAACTTAAAAGGCTCTAGAAAGAGCAGGAGGTCGTGTTCTCGTCATTGAGCGCCGAAAAGTTATGCAGTTAGTGATCAATACTGCTGCGATGAATGACAAAATTCCATGCAACCGGCTTTTTGATATAAGATCATGCATCGAAATAACCACCCATGAATAACCACAACCTCTGATTTACGTGTTAGAGTGAAAGAAAATAAAGACCGAGTTGAGATACAGTATTCGATCAAGCACGACGACGATCTTCGTCAGTGCGCGAGCACGCAATTCTCTATACTTAGCATCAAACGCGTAAGGGGCGTAAATGATATTAACTACTAGAGTTAGCTCCTTTTCATATTTTTCCCTTCACATTCCTCACCGGAAGACTGGACATATGTGACGTTGCCTAAGCTAGCAGGACAGAGTCAGTATACACGTTTTCATGAAACGAATGCAAGGCCGCGGCAACAGATTCCGAAACTGACTGCGTGAGACATACTGGAAGTGAAGTCGGTTGAGACTGGAGCACGCAACTGCCACGTGAGAACAAGCTTTCGGATTGTACAGCAAATTGCAGCTCGGCACAGCGTAGCAAAACTACTTGAGGCACGGTTCAAGCACCATGTGTCTATATAGCGGCACTTGAAGGTTGTGAACAGGTCCATATATAAGGGCTGCAATCTTGGAGCGTGCCACATTCAGCCAAGGGCATATACGTGGCCAAATGTGCGCGTAAGTCGGGAAACTCTGATAGCTAGCCCAAGCGTCGACAGGCAGCGCTCACAATGACTGCATGTATGTACGTTTATCAAATTCATTCGCAGTGTCTGCATCCGTTTTGATAATCCCGCATTCGTGTTACGAGCGGCACACTCGCTATCTTTTTTATGGGCTCATCTTGAAATTGAGTTCTGTTGCAAGCGGAACATTGCGCTGCGCCTTTCTACTTGTGCGTGCGTCTTGGTTTAATGATAATTATATACTCCAGTTCTTTATTCTAGATCAAAATTTCATACTTTACCCGCAACCCAAGTGCAGAAGGCAAGTGGAATGCTACGAAGTAGACAACGAAAAGTCACTCCGAAGCATATCTTTATAATCACTTGGGCCACAACATTCAGGCCACAAGTAGGGCCGACTATCCCAAATCATAGGTAAGGAAAAGATAATGAAAGCACCAAACACTGTCAAAAGTATATAACGAAATTGGAACACTGACCGAGCAAGTCCGTAGACCACGAATAAAAAAAATCAAATCCCATTTGTTAAAGAAAGATGGTTGAACGCAAATTTTCCCCCCAATACGAACTGAATCAAAGTCCAAAGCCAACAACCACGCAACGAACCCAAGAAATGCTGAGCGACCCGATGCTATGCGTATGCGATTTCATTGCTTGTTTAGGATTGTATTTTTTAAACGTTGAACTTGAAAGAATACACATTTCGTTAAGTTGCACAGCCTTTATTTTAGATCATGTCGCGTTGATTACACACACACACTCACACTTTCACGGACGACTCTACACTTGCACAGTATTGCCTTGTGATCGCTGTGGTAGACGGTCAGAGGCTCTGCCATCGTCACGTAATACCGCCTGCTTGCAAACGTGAGATCAACGCAGCAACGGTGTTGCGTCGTGGGTCTCTGTAGCGTCTTCAGTTTCAACGAGTAACAATCTAGCATAAAACTTTCGATTTATTTGCCGTGCTGTTTCGCTACATCGATGTTAAGGTCACCGCACACGAGGATTGGCGTACTGTGTGGCTTTAAGGTCTTCATCGTTTCTGCCAGGAACGTTTCCGCGTCACAACGAGACTTGTTCGGTCTGATTTACACGCTGACGATCACAAGACCAGCATGCATCTCGACTGCACAAGCGTCCTCCACATGGCTTCTGCATGCCGTTGCCGATACACGGGATCGACCTTACGGGCCCGATCGCGCTCGCGCTTACGTTCGCGTACGGCAGGCTCTTCTGCCGTGCGTTGCACCCGCGACCTATACCTATGGTGACGGCCGGGAATGCATTGCGCGACGCGCGTAATGCAATGCAGATATATACAGTTCGTCTGGGTAGCGTGGCGTTCAGCAATCTTTCTTAAGAAAGGGGCCTTGATTTTTTTTCCCCAGATCCTAAAACGAACCCGTGTTCACGCCCACTTGCTGTCTCCGATAAGCAGGGAAGCTCAGTTAATCGCGACAGGGGTGGTGTCATGCCTAGCAGACGCAGCTTGCGCTTCCAGTGAACTTTGTGCGCATGCGCTACTTTTGTTGAGCTCGTCGCTTCGCGCCCTTATCAGGCACTGACCGGCCGGCCAGTCGACGCTGGCGCGGTACTGCGAATGTAAACTGCATAGTGTTCTACGCAGATGTGTAAGTTGGCTTTCCTGCAGTGCGTTTTCGGCGCTCAGGGACGAATCAGTGAGACTTAGAAAGCTTCGGTTTAGGAAGCGTTATTAAGTTTTCGGAACGTAAACTGCGAAAGCAGGCTCCCTTTTACGGCATCCCGCTCATGATTAAGTTTTATACGTACACGCGTATTCGCGCTCACGCTCATAGCTGAAGGGAACAGCTGAGAGAAAACGCGCGCACGCACGCACGCACATCACAATCGCGAGACGGCAGGTTTCAAGATGGCTGCAGACCAATGCAAATTTCTCTCAGATCGTATTCGTTTTACGTAATCTTCCACGAGCTCTTATGCGAAAGGGCAGGACGCCCGATTCCAAGTAATCTTCAGCGGCGTGCTGTCACGCATACCCAGGTATTTTGGACATTGCCCCCTACGCCTATCTATCCAACTTCATCGCAGTGCGCCAGCGTATCTCAATGGGCAGCATATGATATGATTATATCATATATATATATATATATATATATATATATATATATATATATATATATATATATATATATATATAAACGAGAAGAAAGGGCGTTAACCGAGGCGCCCTATTTTTATTAGTCGTATCACAAGAAGCCAACAAACACTGAAACCAAGGGAAACATAGGGGAATCACTTGTGCTTAAAAAATGAAATAAGGAAACCATAAATTAATGGAAATGAAAGTAGATGAAGAAACAACTTGCCAGAGGTGGGGAACGATCCCACAACCTTCGCATTACGCGTGCGATGCTCTACCAATTGAGCTACCGCAGCGCCGTTTCCCCATCCACTTTCTTGGGTATTCATGTTTCTTAGTGGAACCCTGGGAGTGTTAGCCAGCGCCGGTTGCCTTCACCCAAAAAAATGATCACGTTCTCGTGACGCCTGCGGCAGAAAGGATGTTCCACATCCACCGCCAATGTTTGTGAGTGGTGGCGCTGGCTAACACTCCCAGGGTTCTACTAGTACACATAAATACCCAAGAAAAAGGATAGGGAAACGGCGCCGCGGTAGCTCAATTGGTAGAGCATCGCACGCGTAATGCGAAGGTTGTGGGATCGTTCCCCACCTGTGGCAAGTTGTTTTTCATCCACTTTCATTTCCATTAATTTACCGTTTCTTTATTTCATTTATTAAGCAGAAGTAATTTCCCTTATGTTGTTCTTGGTGTCAGCGTTTGTTGGCTTCTCATCATATGACTATATATATATATATATATATATATATATATATATATATATATATATATATATATATATATATTTGACAAGGCCGCCTGAATTTCCACAACTTTCAGTTGGCATCGTCGAGAGTGTACGCCCTTCTAATAACATGTACATTGCTTTTTCCTAACTTTCCTGCAGCGTTACAGCAGCGTTTTAATTCTGACCAAAACACTAACACAGCAAACACGCTAAGACTAAGTGCCGTAGATACGTACGTTATTAAAAGGGCGCGTGCCCTCTCGACGTTGCTAAAAAAGTTGTCGAAATTCGGGCCACCTTATGAAACATCCTTTTTTTGAAAATGCTGCCCACGGAATTACGCGAGTGCACTGCGCCGAAGCTGGAGAGATGGCAATTTCCAAAATTCCTGGTCATTGTTCATATTTTTTGCAACATGCTCGATGGTGGTACGTTATCAGCTTGGGACTCTTTCGTGCTCACGGACCTGCGGTGCAGTTTTAAGCCATACATTGGGCATAGTACATCATCCTGAGTGAGGATGCTCGCAGTCATTCAATCAGTGTAGGTCACCGTCGGCAGCATCAAAAAACGACGAAGAGAGCATCTTACCAGGCCGCGTTGAGTACTTCGCCTAACCTCCGTGCATTGGGGGCACGTTAAAGGTCCCCAAGTGGTCGAAATTTCTGCAGTGCCCCACTGCGGCGTGCCTCATAACGAAACCGTGCTTTTGGCACGTAAAACCCCACAATTTAATTTTTAACTTCACCTAAGGGACTTCAATCAAACACGAGGCGAACACTCACCTGTCGAATCAGATTATGTCCGATCTCAGTCAAGCACGTTATGTAAACTATGATCCCGCACCGATTTTCCAAATAGCTCAGGACAGTGGTACTGGCAGGCGACCGAGCGGGTCGGAGCGAGGGCCAAAACGTCGCGATGTCCTACTCCCATGTGACGACGTTCTGCGACATGGCGTCACGACACACGCACCTTCAAAGAAGCTAAACCGAAACTGGCTCGTAGGAAAAGCTATCACAGTAAATTATTTAGGGCGACCTGAGGCTTGCCGGTTTCTTTTTTCCCTGGGATGTTGAACTAGAGGAACTTGATTTAATTAATGCAAAAAAAAATAATTCAACGACGATTACGATACTCCCTAACGGCAAATTTGAGCGCAGCTCTTTAGGTATTTTGAATTCTACCGGTTGCCTCACTCCTAATTCAGAAAAAGGAAGCGTGAAAACAAGAGCGCGTGGTAGAATAGAATTTCACGCAATTATTAGAGGGAACTCTGGTGCTAGTGTCTACGGGAGCTGCAATGGCAGCGGTTAAGCCAGCATGGCCATTTCGGGAAGTGCATGTATTTGCGTAGACTTCGTCCTCCTAGATCCAAACGCCTTTGTGACTTTGTAAACTCGTCATTTTCAACAATGTTCTGCGTAATAAATAATTAAAGAAACAATATTAAAACTGTCCGACGGTAGCATTCGAACACAGGACCTCTGGCACAGAAGCCAGATACTGAACCTATTACGCCACTGACGCATGCACCGACAAGCAATATGAAACGCCCTTGTGAATTAATTGCGGGCAAGCAGTTGCGGGCAAGCAATTGCGCCAAGCCTTGAGACGCTTGGCGCCTTTCGATTTGGCCACCTCGCCAATCTCAATCGTTGCAATTAGTAGCGATTGTACGTGTTCGCAGCGTCTTCTGCACTTTGAAGAGTATCGATTGCTCTGAAATTTACGACAATGAAGGCATATAAAGCGTAATAAACAAAGGCACAAGAACTTCTAAATCCACAAGCACGAAGGTGAGACAAATCCGTGTACTTCCCATCATTTCCATGGTGGCTCAACGATTGCTGCGCCAGTTCCCTCTAGTATATTGTAGGAAACTCTATGGCTCGCGCGGAGCGTATTTTCTAGGCTAGGCGGCGCAGGCGGAATAGCGCATGCGCAGTGGGTCCGTGAAACTGGCACGTAAAACCCCATAATTTAATTTTTTCCGCTTGCCTCCTCACCCTTTCGCCATACAATTTTCCGCTTTCCTCATGCTTCCCCTGTTCCCTCCTCCTTCGTTTCCTCATCGCGCTCTATTCGCTATCGCCGTCTTTCATCCTTCGCTGCGCTCCGCCCATTCGTTCTTGCGGTTACGCCGAGGCCCACGCTCAACACAGACGCGATGCGCTCTAAAGGAAGAGAAGAAGGCCGGAAACACCTTACCACTACTCCCCTTTACCAGCACAGTTATATTCTATGTAGTTTCGGCACACTGGCGCAGAAGGCAGGCTACAACGCCGCACTCAAATAGACTGCTGACGGCTTCAGATGAAAAGCAATACTAATTCTCGCTGTCGCTTAGCAACAAGCCGCGGAGCTACCCCTGCTCCTATTATCGTCGTGCGCGACCAATGGCGGCGCTGCGAACGGCGCTCAAGTGACGTCAATCGGGGGACCCGCTTTTGTCGTCTGCTACGCTTCCGCTATAGAATAGCTTCATTTTCATGCGTTTTCTCGCGCTCTGACTGCGTATAGCGTAGCACGGCGCTCTCCAACCAATGTCTGTACATTTTTAGTTTTGCTTTAGTTCTATAAATGACCACATTAGGAAGACAACAAACGTTGTATATTTCATGTATAGGCTATATCACCACCCGATGTGGTAGCCCATGGCTATGGCGTTGCGCTGCTAAGGACGAGGTCACTGATTCGACATGGCCGCGGCGGCCGCATTTCGATGGCGAAATGCGAGAACGCTCGCGTCTACTTAAATTTAGGTGCACTTTAAAGAACTAGCTATACATGGTTAAAATGAATCCGGAGTCCTCCAATACGGAGGACTCCGCGCGAGTCTCATAATCATATGGTGGTTCTGGCAGGTAAAATGTCATAATTTCATTTTTTAAATAAAAAAAGTTACATAACCATAGCCGTCGCGAGTAGTGACAAGATATCGGGACACAGTAATAAAACATCGCACCAAGCGAGTAAATGAGAGTCTACGCAGTTTTTGCAATGAAGTACGATCGCAAGACTCACCCAAAAAATTTCACGTCGGCTAAGTGGCATTGTAGTTGAATACAGATTTTAAATTTCGCTCACAATTCTAGTCACTTGATGTCGCATACATAGAACCTTTTCTGACCAGAAAAATCTTTTTTTTCAGTGATAAGCGGTTTACCTAGAACATTAGTTGCACTACGCTTTACTATGTTTCGCAATCATCAGGCGTATTTTACACTACTTTCTTGCACGTAAGTCTCTGCCAATTTTTAATACAAAAATATTGTGTGTTTAGGTTAGCATATGACTACTACTGTTAAACGCATTTTCAGACTACCGGAGACCACTAGGAAAACATCACTTTATCAGCGTAGAAATAAACATTGTCACGTGGTAGTGACGGTGAAGAAAGCATCAATACGGTGAAATACAAAACTAACTTTCATTGGGCGAACCTGTGCCCACAAAAACAGGCTACACTTATAGCACAACGATAGCGGCGAACACGGTCGGCGATCGTCGAAAATCTGATCAACGGGTCAAGCGCGTCGGCTTTTATACATCAATCGTCGAATGTTCCAGACTAATCGTTGGGACCCGCGTGCCTTCCATAAAGTTCTACATTATTGGCGTCGCGCACACATGCGATCAGATTACACAGGGTTCGGACACACACAGCGGATAGAAGCATCGATAACATTCCAGAAATTTCCTATACATGCAGGCGCGTCCTGCGCTGTGCGATAGCATTTGTTAAGCGGTGAAACATGGTCACCCGGGAAAGATCAACATGTACACGTGTCAATACCCCCCTCTTAAAAAGCATCGACCCGATGCTGAAAACAAACGAAAGTAATAAAGAAAAGCACTCGTAGCAACGAAAACAAAAAAATAAGTTCGTCACCGTCCGTAAAAGGGTTTAAGACTCACCACGTGGACCACTTCAGATCGTGCGCGGCGCCGCTGTGTATGCGAAATGCCGTCTGGCACGACCTCATAATCCAGTGCGCCAATACGTCGGATGACCGTGTGGGGTCCGAAATAGCGTCGCAGTAGCTTCTCACTCAGTCCTCGTCGGCGTATCGGGGTCCATACCCACACACGGTCGCGGGGCTGGTACTCGACGAAGCGTCGTCGGAGGTTGTAGCGTCGGCTGTCGGTCCTCTGTTGGTTCTTGATCCGCAGGCGGGCGAGCTGTCGGGCTTCTTCAGCGCGCTGGAGATATGTAGCGACGTCAACATTCTCCTCGCCAGTGACGTGCCGCAGCATGGCGTCTAGCGTCGTCGTCGGATTCCTGCCGTATACTAGCTTGAACGGCGTGATCTGTGTTGTTTCTTGCACCGCCGTGTTGTAAGCGAATGTTACGTACGGCAGGACCGCATCCTACGTCTTGTGCTCGACGTCGACGTACATTGCTAGCATGTCGGCGAGGGTCTTGTTCAGGCGCTCCGTCAGACCATTCGTCTGCGGATGGTAGGCAGTTGTCCTCCTGTGACTTGTTTGGCTGTATTGCAGAATGGCTTGCATGAGTTCTGCTGTAAAAGCCATTCCTCTGTCGGTGATGAGGACTTCTGAAGCACCATGTCGCAGCAGGATGTTCTCGACGAAGAATTTCGCCACTTCGGCTGCGCTGCCTTTCGGTAGAGCTTTAGTTTCAGCGAAGCGGGTTGAAGTTGATATCGGAAACGGTCCCAACAAGTCCATGCCGATCTGCTGAAAAGGTCGGTAAGGAGGCTTGATCGGCTGTAGTAATCCGGCTGGCCTTGTGGGTGGTGTCTTGCGTCGCTGACAGTATCGGCATGTCTTGACGTAACGGGCAACGTCGGCGGTTAGGCGCGGCCAGCAATACCTTTCTTGTATCCTCGATAGCGTCCGGGAGAAGCCGAGGTGCCCGGCGGTCGGATCGTCATGTAGGGCGCGCAGTACTTCTGGACGCAGCGCCGAAGGAGCAACAAGAAGGTAGTTCGCGCGGACTCGTGAGAAGTTCTTCACGAGCAGATTGTTTTGAGGCGTGCAGGAAGATAGTCCGCGCTTAAATGCCCTGGGGACAACGCCAGTTTGCCCTTCCAAATATTCGACGAGGCCTTTTAACTCCAGGTCTGCCCGTTGGTGTTCAGCGAAGTCTTCCGCGCTAATCATTCCAAGGAAGGCGTCTCGTCATCTTGCGGCGGCGGGTCAATGGGGGCGCGTGATAGTCAATCGGCATCTGAGTGTTTTCGTCCGGACTTGTATGTTACAGTGATGTCGTATTCTTGTAGTCTGAGGCTCCACCGTGCCAGCCGTCCTGAAGGGTCCTTTAAGTTAGCTAGCCAACAACGCGTGATAGTCGCTGACCACTTTGAATCGCCTGCCATATAGGTAAGGGCGAAATTTCGCTGTAGCCCAAACGATGGCCAGGCATCCCTTTTCGGTTGTAGAATAATTGCGTTCCGCTTTTGACAACGACCGGCTAGCGTAAGCTATCACGTGTTCATGTCCATCTTTCCTCTGGACTAGGACGGCACCGAGGCCTAGGCTACTGGCGTCAGTATGGATTTCTGTATCGGCGTACTCGTCGAAGAGCGCAAGTACCGGCGGTGACTGCATGCGCCGTTTGAATTGTTCAAATGCGTCGGTCTGCGGGGTTTCCCACTTGAACTAAACATCACATTTAGTTAGACGTGTCAACGGCTCAGCGATGCTTGAAAAGTCCTTGACAAAGCGCCTGTAGTAGGCATACATGC